>NW_017306459.1:1394943-1424110 GCF_000935625.1 Nanorana parkeri
GGAGAGGCTACAACACTGTATATTTCTACAGTCTATCACAGTAACAGAAAAAGTGGTGTGATTTGTCTGGCAGTAATGTGTGATAGAACTAATATAAATCTCAGGACTAGATGGAAGAACTTACAAATCCTTTAGCAGGGGAAGCAGCTCCCCTACATGTATTTCAATTGCATATTTTGAAGTTTGTCTGCAGTAAAGGTTTAAAAGAGAATTAAAGCCCACCTTTTTTTTTTTTGCTTTGCTTTGAGTTCTCTTTTGGGTCACAGGAGTACATTTACAAATGTATTCCTGTTACCCAAAGTCAGCATATAGCAGCTACTGCCCACTGTATGCTGACAGCGCAGAGCCGCACTGGAGCCAGGAGGGATCACGACAATATATTCCGGATCCACCCCGCTGCCTGATTGACAGCTGGCTCTGCCTCTCTAAAGCCAGAACCAGCTGTGCCTGCCCCTTCCACTGTCTGACCCTCTAGTGAGCGCTGAAGGAACATAGAGGGGAGAATCCTCATGCGGAGCGGTAACTGTCAGTCACCATTCTCTGCAGCAAGGAGACCATGAACTGAGCGATCAAAAGTTCATGATTGCTCAGCTCTTGATCTATAGAGCCGGCGGTGACAGATGCAGTGTCACTGGCTCTAAGTATTGGGAAGAGTACGTTTTGCTCTGCTAATACTTCTCCTTTAAAAGTGCACAATACCCAGGACTGGACTACTTAGCACTAATATGCTATCCAAGGGTCCAACTTAGAACGCATCCAGAAGGTGTTAGGCTCATGTCCGCCAGGTTTGTTCCTGACTACACATGTGGGCTATTTATTACCTGTCAGAGATCAGCTTTCACACTCGGTAAGCTGTGTTGCTGGATTATGAAAAGAATGGTGGGGGAGTTGAATGAACATATCTAACATTTCATATCTCTTTTTCTTATAATAACAGTTTCCTAAGGTTAGCTTTTCCAACGTTTTGTGTGCTATACTCTATGAAATGATTTCATAATAACGCAAAAATATTTTTTTCCAGAACAGCTTTGTGTATGGATACTTTTACCTTTTTCTCACACTCTTCACAATTCTGAAAAACAGTTTTCATCTTCTTTATGATGTCTACAGCAGGCGTTCCTTCAGATGACAAGTGGGTGCGGCAGTAAGGGCAGGCATATGAATTATTCCTCAGACTAGCTTTTATACAGGTGTGACAAAACCTACAAGACAGGAAAGGAAAACAATTAGTGTACTTTTCTAAATAAATACATCTATGGGTTTATCAGGAATTCTGCAAAACATACTCCTTGGAATTTGTGTCTTAGAATAATCCTTGGAATAAGTGTCTTTAGAACCCATTTGTGCATTCGCATGACAAATGTTGGTCCTTGCCCCAGATTTATGAACCTGTTGAATTTGGCCCAAGCACCAACATTTGCGCACTGAGGCTGGAGTGTCACTAACAGATACTACATCTGCAGTGCAGCTCAGTAACACTGTAACCGAGCCTGATAAAATCACAGGCTTAGTGATGCTGAGCTCTCTGCCCAGCCAACGTGACTGTTACACAGCAGGCACAGTGGCCAAGGAATTTTGCTGTGGGTTGGCAAAGCCCGATGGGGAACTCTGAAAGATTGCTATTGGCAAGGCAATTTGCCCACTGCCTGCTGTCAATCAGTAGCACAGCCGATGATGAGGGAACTAGTCCCTCATAATCCCCTTTAGGCTCCACCCACTGTTAAGGTGGCCATACATTATATGATTTTCGTTTGAAATGTTTCATTCGTTAGCCATACTAACCAATCAATTTTTGCCGAAATAATTTCCTTTTGTGCACGTGCTGTGTCCTTGCAGAGATTTTTAAAGAACGAAAACCCCACTGATTAATCAATTTTCGAACAAAAAATTTAAATTACAAATTCTCTTTCACAGCGAACTTTAGAGCTTTATTAGCAAAAACAAGCCAGTTTTTACCTTCAGGTAACTTGCCATTTACTTATGTTATGTTTAGTGTTTGTATTGACAAAAAAAGAAGCATGGCTTATACTTAAATAATGACACAGGGGATGCTTACAAACCCAAACCATATCATGTTCATACAGCTGGTAGATAATTCTATTTTGCTTACATATAGAAGAGATGGTGACAGTCTGCACTGGACACACCTACAGTTTAGTTGTTGCCCATTGCACTGCCATATTAGCTTTACTTATTGTTCTGACAAAAGTTAATAATTACACATGAGAGTACTGCTGACCTAGTTTTAAAGTTCACAACCTCAGATGATCGGTACATAAAGTCAATCAGATATGCTTAACATATAGGATTATGGGACATAAATTACGTTACAGATTTAAGTATATGTTTGGCAACTAGAAAATAGAGATGAGCCTGGACTTGGTGCGAACCCATTTTGCCTGAGTTTTCCCAAGCCTGCTGAAAACTGTGACTGCCACCCCTCCTTCCGGGCAAATGAATTTCAGACAGGCACATTTCTCACCCCACAACTATACGTCACAAAGGGATGGGGAATGCCCCAGACGCAACTGCCGCCACTGGTTGGGCCAGGATGGAGTAGTGGCGGTCACAGTTTTGAGTGGGCTTGGGCAAGCTCAGGGGGACTGGGTCTACTAGAGAAAACCTCAAAAGTTAGCTGCCAACTGTAATTTGTAGGGAGCACTGGTGACCTGGCTCATCGGATCCGTCCAGCCTTGTACTAAGGTATTCACTTACAAAGCATGTGGAAAACTAAAATGAACGTTTCATAAGCTTTAAAAAACGGCAAATAAACCTGAAACTCTGGAAAATTCCTGCTTCTTACTACGGAATGGAAGCATAATGTATATTTACCTTGTGTCAATAATACTGACTTATGGTTGAGATGTATTAGAACTTCTTCTATTAGAATTAATAGCTGCAGTTTGTTCGCTGGACTTACCAGCTTCGGAATATTACATTATATTGTCCACCCCTGACTTAGCCCATTCCCGGTCTAGATATATTTTATGTATGAATGTCATATGTTATGTATTAAAGTTGGTTACATACATTCATACCCCAGTCATGGGATAGGAAAGTTTAGAAAACACAATGAACCTTTTATGCAAAGACATGCTTTATTATATAAAAAACAAAACTAGATCCAAGTGGCATAAAGGTCTACACAAACTAATAATATCTACAGAAAATGTGGTATGTCAGACTCAAGGGTCTGGGAAACGACAGGACATTTCTAACCTTTGCTTCACAACTGCCTGCTAAATATTTTGGAGCACAACACTTCCCTCTAGCATTTGTTTGCATTGTCATCCATTTCAGTTGATGTCTTAAAGAGTTCAAGTCGAACGTTGCTGTAAGTTTATAGGGTTTGTTCACCATTACACTGCATTTTACACCCCCCCATGTATTATAGTATGCTCAGCACATTGGAAACAATTGCTCAGCTGTTAAAAAATGTGCTCCTGTAGCAGTCCATATCTATAGGATGTGTGTGACCTTTTTCCAAAAATCCCTTGGAAGGTGACACCCCTCTATTCTGCCTGAACGACAGGACCATATATTTCATGTGCGCTGCCAACCTGTTACAGAAGGAGGAAGAGTGCACTGCATATACACAGTGTTTCACCAGCTGGAGCGTATGCGCAGTACTTCAATTGTGGTGTGCTATGTGCATTTCTTCCAGATCTATTCAGTAATCCAAGCTGACACTTTGCCCTGTGCAGGAGCTTCCTGTAATAAAGAACAGTCACTGCTGCTCTCCCTCCTTGTGCAGGGTGACTGATCTTGTACCTGCCCCTCCTGTTGATTTCTGCAGGCCGCCTGTAGTGGGTGGGGCCTGCTGGGTGCCTCCCACAGCTCTGCTCTCTGTACAGGATATGTGCAGCACAGTAATTATGTCACTGCTACTTTTACAAGGTAATTGCAAAGGCATTTTGTGCACACAAAATGGATTTAGATCCATCCTACAGGTATGGGCTGCTAAAGAAGCACTTTTTTTTTTTTTTACAGCTGTGCAATAGTTTGCAATGTGCTGGGCATGCTGTAATGCATGGGGGTGGGGGGATTTGTGTAAAATGGTCTGTAAATGTAAACTAACCCTTTAATTTGTCCATGAGCAGCTTTTCTAGCTGGGATTTATGTCTTACAATTTGATCAATCTTCTAGGGGCCCACATTGGGCAGGATAAGTCATTGTAATGTTTTTGTCTCTCCTTTTTGCCTTTAGAAGCTCAACGGTCATAGAGAAATAGGATGATATCATTTTGGGTACATGCCAGGAGACAAGGAAATGATACAAAGTTCAAAACAACATGCTACAGGCTTCCAGTCTCCAGTAGCAATATTCATAGTGATTTCATGGCGTCCTGCTTGACTAGAGCATGTGGTGTACAAAGTAAAGCATCAGTCGACAAATTAATATGCAATTCAGAAGCTAGCCTGTCCAATCCAGGAGCCAGCAGGATTTCGTTTTAGAAGCCAGCTCTATTGACAACAACTAAAAAAAAAAAACATTAAAAAGTCAGACTCCAAACTAATATAGAATTCAGGACCCAGTCTGTCCATCTCCGCTGACAACAATTAGAGAAAACCTTAAAAGTTAAGCGCAAACTTCTTATTTTTGAGGAGCATTGGCTTTCTGGCTCCCAGGACTTGTCTTGCCCTGATATAAACCATAAATTGAACTGGATCTGGAACAACATGATTAACACCAATAATTAACATGAAGCCAGGACAAAAAAACACTAGAAATAGAATTATTGTTGAGCAGAGAAGGTATTCTAGAAGGTGCTGATTGGAGGGAGAGATATTTGGACTTTTTTTTTTTTTGACCATGTCCATAGACCATTTATTTCATCAACAATCTTCCTATACGATTATACTGTATATGCAATTAACATATTTTAGCATTGTTATCTACTTGTAAAGGCATCCATTGTCTATACATTTAAAAACATTGAGACTGATACTGGAGTGACTGTGATGTCAGCAGCCCGAGTAGACTCAGAGCTGCCACTCGACTATCACTCTACACTATTCCTCATCGTTCCTCCCTCAACAGCTACATAAGAGTTTATGCAGGGAGATGAAGGGAGGGACGGTGGAGCTGGGCCAGCTCTCTGGAAGAGGAGAGGACTAAAACCTGCAAGAAAGAGGGGACTATGCTAAGGATTTGACTCTTCCTGAAAAAGTCAAATTTTATGGCAAGTTCAAAGGCGCATTGCTGGTAAATCAAAAATTGATTATGGAAATCAAAAAGGCTACAAGTAAGCATTTAAAATGCTTGATTCTGTGCTTTTACCTGTAAGTGGGTGACAGGGTCTCCCAATACCACAACTACTACTGGTTTATGTCTATTACTTTGTTCCTCTCCCCAATCTGCCTAACCTGTGAAACCAGAAGTACACAAATAAATAAATAACTAGGCCACACGTCAAAATCCTGAAGATCAACTTCAAAGACTACAACAGATAAGAGTGGACATCTTACCATAGCAACCAGGTTTCAGCTGTCACTTTCTGGCTAGTTGCTATGATAAACCATTATTTTCCACTACACCGCTATTTGAAATTTAACTCCACTGATACCTTACTAATTTCACAGCTACAAATGTAAAAACCGACCATAGCGCATCAAAATTGGGCACTTACTTTTATTAAAAGGTAGCAAAACTCATATCTCAAGGTTTGTATTGACAAAGGAGGAGTTTTCTATCATTGTAGGTCCTTGCAGCTACAGTATAGTATGTACTGTATGCAATTAAATAAAACACGCTCAGCACAGCCCAAAAGGCATTGGGTGTGAATAGACCCTATGAGCATGCACTACTTTTTTCTACTACACCGCAACACACGGGTTATTGTGGTGTGGTCTAACGCATTGAGACTGGGAGGTGCTTTTGGGGTGCCATTCATATGAAGGGCAACGCAACGCACCTGCTGCACTATGACACATGGTAGGTGTATTGTGCAGTAGTGTGTGTTAATTACACAGAACCATGTGATTAACACAAGGTAGGGCCCTGTTTGGGGAGGCCCTGTCAGGTGGCCCCATGATTTCTAATGGCGGATAGGGATACTGGTCATTTAGATTCCATGCAAAGACAACTGTCTCCTTTTTTCCAATTTGTACTATGAAAAGATTCAATAAAGTCTTCACATGTTACCTCCGACTCTTTATTACTGTGTTAACCACACTCACTACAGACTAGGTGCTGAAGTACCTAACGGACATTGTGACACACTACTCATGGCTGAAAATCATTGGTCACGTTATCAAACAAACAAATTGCAGCAAAAACAAATCAAAGTTCAACCTGTGAGTAAAAATAAAAGGTCAGCAGGTAAATTAGGATGAATTTATAATCCAAAATGTTACAACTGAACTAAAAAACTGAAGACGGGCTCCATACAATACAAGCCCTAAGCCACAAAATGACATTATGCTACAGGTCTCCATAGACAGATTAATGAGGGCAATAAACACTCCAGATTTTCAGGCCCATTTACAAAAATGTGATAACAAGTGATTCCGCTATTGCTTGAGGACATTTTATCTTACTGTAAGCAGGACCCAATCTTTCACTGTTCTATAAAGAAGAACAATGATTGTAAAATGCTCTTACCAGCACAATGTGGTTGGTGTACTAAAGGCATACGGGCTGTTCACTTTACAAGGGATTTTGCACTGTGCAGGGGAAGTTCCTTTAGCTTAGTGAATGATATGAAATTTCACTTTGCAAATACCTAGTCATGAGCAAAGAAAATATATTTTAAAAAACAAACAAAAAAAAAACCCGCTGTATTTTTGCTTGCACATGATTGGATGATGGAAATCAGTAGAGCTTCACCTCTTTCAATAAGCAAGGGGTGGACAAATGAATACAGAAGTCAGATCCAGTGCGGGCGATCGCATTGCGGCCAGAGGGCGTGGCTATGGTGCCATTCACTTCAATGGCCCGTCACGCCCCCTCCTGCCCCACTAAAAACGCACTGCATCTAGTGTGACTGTGACCTTAGAAAAGCCAGATATTTGGGAACTGGGCTGAATACCAGTAGAAGTGATGTCCTAAAAGAGATCCCTAATAATATTGTACATGGATAATATGTTAAAACTGATTAAGTGAAAGTACATCTGCTAAACAGGCACCGCTATGTAGTTACGTAGTAAAAGGTTGAATGCCACGACATTAGTCACATGATCTCTCAAAAAGGGGAGGATCATTGTTTTGAAGGGTATCTGTGGTAAAAGAAAAAAAAAAAGCTCCAATGCCAGCTGCTCTCCCCTGTCTGTGTAAGCAGAGGCAGCGGGTATCTGAGGGGACACAGAGGATCCAGCTGCTAGCACCCGGCGGCGAGGTGAGAAGCTTTCAGGAGACCCAGAGTGGCTCTCACACCGCCCCGCACTGCCTCCTGTGACAGGTGGAGGAGTCAGGATGAAGAGCAGGTTACAAGCACTCAGAAATGATGGCTGTGTGTTTCTAAATAACTGAGGACATTAAAGTCATTTTTGGTTTCGGTCTGACAACATTTTTATTTTCGGTTTCGGTCTAACAATTTTATTTTGGGGCATCCCTTATATTCAATTTTAAGAATTTTAAGAAGTTCTATCCCACTCCTAATAACCCTATTGATCTCGAAGTTTGAAAACTGAATTACTGAAGATTCCCATAGGTTGTACTTCCTCAATGCAGTGACACCATTTAGCCCTGTGAATCTGCACTTCCTTTTGTCACCATTCTAACTCATTCACACGGGTAATAGCCGTCCCGTACAGATCCGCCCTGCGTGCACGGCCGTATCGGGCAGCTCCCGGGAAAGACAGGTGCTGCTTGTGACTTGTATGCAGCGGCCTGTCCTTCTCTATGGGAGTACGTTGCCATATGCCGCCCTATGCTCACCCGACCTGCATGTCCGTGCACCAACAGGATGAATCCCGTCTGTGTCTGAGCAGGGACACCCGCACCCGTACGGACGGGCAGTTCAGGTGAGCGAAGGGCAGCGTACTCCCATAGAGAAGGACAGGCTGCTACGTACAAATCGCACACGCAGCACCTGTCCTTCCCGGGGCTGCCCGATACGACCGTGTACGACGGCTGGCCCAATAGGGCACGAGCCAGCCGTTCCTCGTGTGAATGAGGGCTTAAGGAGCTGATGGTCTTGCTGTCTTTTCCTAGACATTACATCTTTTCATTTGGAAGGATCACATAACCATACCAAGGTACTGGCCACATAAGAGGGCACCACAGGGGTACCAAGTTTAGTTACAGGTGTAGTTACATTACATAAAGTTATTATTTAAATCATTCTTTCATTTGGCAGTTTAGCAGTGCTTATATATAAATGTGCACACTTGTCATACATTGATAGATCATAATGAACTTTGTCAAAGTATGATCCACTCTTTCTGTGTAAACTAAGGAGGGATATTTCACACTGACACAAATATGTACTACTTAAATACAGTTAAGCCGCGTTTATTGCCTCTTGAGCCTCTACTTAATCTTGGACTGCTGTTCAAAATAGTTTTGAACCCACAAACCTTACACCTATCACCTGCTATGCACTAAACACTCAGTTTATAATACATGGAGCAGTATATTACAACTTTATCCTTTGGCTGGGCAGATTTCACATCCTTTACCATTATTCTAGAGCAGTGGTTCTCAACCTTTCTAGGGCCGGGACCCCTTGGTAAGATTTGCCAAGTTGTGGTGACCCCCAACGGTAAAATTTAGGGATGACGCGGCTGCTGCAGCGACATCTGGCGGTGGGGCGGGAGAACTGACACAGCTGCGTTAGGAGAGGGCTGAGGAAGACTCTCACCTAGCACAGCAGAAATCACACAGCGACCCACAGGTTGAGAACCACTGCTTAAAGGAGACAACAATTTTTATTAATAATTAGAACCGCGTTATGTAACGTAAAGCGTATGCCGCCAGAATAAAAAAAACAAAAACTGCATAGGAATGCATAGCTAGATTCCTAATAGCTATTTCCCTTTGCAATAGCCAATAGCAAACCAGCTATTGCTCCCACCCTCTGCTGCTGTCAATCACTAGAAGGGGACCTGATGGAGAACTTCAGGTCCCCCTCTGCTGATTGGCAGCAGCAGTGGGCGGGTGCAATAGCTAGTTTGCTATTGCAAAGGGAAATAGCCAATAGGAATCTAGCTATGCATTCCTATAGTGGGGGGGGTTTTTTCTGACTTACGCTGTCCCGATGTAAAAAAAAACCTAACAAAACAGAGCAGAGAAAGGTTTACTCAGCTCGATCGAGCAGCGGTTCTCAACCTGTTGCGACCCACAGGTTGAGATCCGCTGTTCTAGAGTAACTTTCTTGTTCATAAACGGTCTAACAAACGGTGTGTAAACTGCCTTACTGCTCCTATTTTGGTTTCCTGAATGTATATACTGCCAACATATTTTGCAGCATTTTACAGGCTACATATAAACACTTGCAAAAGTTCTTGCCCCAAAGAAGCAAATGAATTGAACATCCCTACAACAGTCATTCAAAAACAAACGCTTCATGGCAAAAATGGTCAGACACCAATTAAATTAGGACATTAAAACCCTTGAACTTATTTTCACTGCCAGTCTGCTCTGTATCAAGTTTCTGAATGGTAATACAGACCTCTGATGTTGATGAACCAGGTTCCTACTTGGGAAGCTGTGTTTAGGTTCTCTATAGCGACTGGTTGTCTATGAAACAGCCATGCAAGTGGTAGGCCTAAACTTAGCAGAGTACTGACTTTCCCAGGAACATGGACAAAGCCAGAGATGAAGACACTCAGAAGGGAATTTATCAAAACTGGAGCAGACAGAATCTGGAGCAGTTGACTGTGGTAACCAATCAGCTTCTCTCTTCAGTTAAGATTTGAAAATGAAAAAGAGAAGCTGATTGGATGCCATGCACAGCTACTCCAGATTTTGTCTGCTCCAGTTTTGATGAATTCCCCTCTCACTGTTTTATAATTCTGGGTGCAAAATCTGCGGTAATGTTGGCCTCCGGAGAGGACATAAACACTGACTGGCCCTGGGCAGACTTGGTTCATCTGCATGGAGGTCTGTTCTAACTATTCATAAACCTGATAGATGTTTTTAAAAGAAGGTTTTGGTTGGAGTTAAGTTGGGGATACACAGTTAGAATTTTCCATTTTGAAATATTGGTTTTGAATATCTAAGGTATTGGTGTAAGGCCCCATTCACACAAGAAACGGCCGGCACGTACAGCTCCATGCTGCGTGCACGGCTGTATCGGGCAGCTCCCGGAAAGGACAGGTGCTGCGTGTGATTAGTACCCAGCCCCTGTCCTTCTCTATGGGACTACACGCCCGTACGCCGCCCTACGCTCACCCGCCCTGCATGTCCGTGCGGGTGTCCGTACCTGTACGCTGACAGGATGGATCCTGTCTGCGTCCGAGACGGGACACCCGCACCTGTGGTCAGCGTAGGGTGGCGTGCCGTCGCATAGTCCCATAGAGAAAGACGGGCTGCGTACTAATCACATGCAGCACCTGTCCTTCCCGGGAGCTGCCCGATGCGGCCGCGCACGCAGCATGGAGCAGTACGTGCCGGCCGTTTCTTGTGGGAATGACGCCTAAATTTGATGATTGTTTTTGACCAAAGTGATGAAAAATATCGAAGAACTGTAAGATTTGTGTTGAATGAAATTTTACCGGTGAATGTGGTTTTCATTCCAAAACCGACTGTTGAAATGAAATTTTGAACAACCTTTGACAAGTCTCTGATGGCATTATTAAATGTTCTGATGGTATTTTGTTGTATGAAAGCTTGTATAGCAATCTACCAATGTATACCCATCTTAACATTCATTGTATGTTTGTTTGAGTGTGTGGCTTGTTTTGATTTGTACATTTCACATTAAAAACTCTTGGAAGGAGCAATAGCAATGCAAAAAAAAGTTACCCTCGGGCGTCCCCCACAACCCAGAGTGCTCTGATATGTAAACACTGATTTTCATTCACAAAGGTAATGGCTAGCCCACACCCTAAGGCTGCCTGATTTACATTACTAGTTCTGCTTTACACGTTTACAAATGCAAAACGTTCATTTACATTTAGGCATATTACAAAACTTTTTTTTTTAACTGAATAATCAGATTATACGTACACTGAAAGAAAGAATTGTTTCTAAACGTTCCAAACATAATGTTCAAAATGGAATAAACCTCGCTTATACCATGAGCCAATGTTTGCAGATTCTCTCTGGTGTTTGTAACAGACAAACATATGCAAAGTTCTGTATGTGGTGACAAGCCATTATTTGTATTCACACCCCAATTTTTAACTGGAAGCTTTGAGAAATGCCTTTCTTGCTACAGGTTAAAGCGTGTTTAGGAGAAGATTGTCTTTGGACAACTTTAACTCTTAGGATTCACTTTTGGTGGGGTGTCCAAAAATTGCAGAGAAGTGCTCAGAGTAACAAAATACATAATTTCTTACATTTTTCTTACAATTATGCTGAAAAATATCCAGATTGTTTGATATGAAGAACACACCCAAATTTGATTAAAACCTAGATTAGATAATGTATTAAAGAACAGGGTTCCGTGCTCCAGGGTTACATGGATGAGTCCAGCTGGAGGTCCCATCAGATCCATTTTCGAAGGTCACCGCTACTCAAGCTCCCCCTCTAGTCTCCAGCAGAACTGAGCACCCTCCAGAAGGAAGGATCTACAACTTAAAGGAGAACTATGGGGTCAGTGTTTTTCCCCACAGTTCTCCTTAGGGTAACGGGAGGACAATTCCTTTAATAATCAGTTTAGTGTCACTTTAACATAGCTGCCATAAAGAGTAGGGACATTAAGGATGTAGGCGCTGGTCTCACCCTCTGTGAAATTGGGTTTTCATACACACAGTATCATTATCTAATATGTCACGGGCAGGGCCCTCCTTCCCATCTTGTCTTGTATTGTAATGTCTTCCTTATATTGAAAAGCTCTGCACTGTTGGTGCTATATAAATCCTGTATAATAATAATAACAACTATCAGCTTTTACCTGTGAATATTTTGCAACCAAACTGATGTGCTTCAGTGATAGTGGGAAGGCTTTACCCCAACTAGAATTAGGCAGTTAACATGGTGATCTGAACAAAAAGTACTATTTTAAAGGAGTGTGAAGACTGAAATGAGATCATATAATGGCTAGAGATTTGCATTTGACTTCTATGTGCCTGAATTGACATTGTTTACACAGCTTTTCACTTCTGTCAAACACTGGGTACATATCCTGTTATCCTTACAGCAAGCGATGATGATACATTGTAACACAGACACAGGAAGAGGAGGTCACAGGACTGATTAAGAGCTTTCTCCATGTGATCTGTGTTGTCTTCTTTCTTGCTGCACATGGATCTGTTTTTGTTAAATTACACTAGACTCCAGTGGCTGTGAAGGAGATATGAACGAGGAAATTCAGTCTGGGGCTACTCAGATATAGTAAATGAAGGTTATCTCAAAGCCACACAGAGGCATTTCCGGAGTGATCAGCTCAAGCCATGTGTCCGCAAGCTCATGTTAGGTCGGGAATTATAATCAATATGAACAAGCTGAGTCCCCTAGAGAAATGGTAAAGCCTACCTCTAGGCCCCATATCCCCCTCCTTATAATGCTGCTGAAGTCTGGGCAGCAGCATTGTCTGTGTGGCTTTCTAAAAGCCGGTATTTGGTTATGTTTAAAGCACATTTCCACTTTTGTGGCCAAATCGGGATAACACCTACTTTATAGTTGTTTCATGTTCCCATTCACATTCAGTTTACGAAAAGTGCATATTACCTGCTTCAAAATGCTACCTAGCTGCCCTCCATGTAATGATAAGGAGGGGGCTGTGCCAAGTTATGTTTACTCTAATTAACCCTGTGGCGGCAGATTTCATTATCAGATGTAAAATTGATTTAAACACTGTGGGGTGAATTTATCAAAACTGGAGCTGATGAAATCTGGAGCAGCTGTGCACAGTAACCAATCAGCTTCTCTGCTTCTTTTTCAAATCTTAACTGAACAAACGGAAGAGGGAAGCTGATTGGTTACTATGGGCAACTGCTCCAGATTTTGTCTGCTACAGTTTTGATTAATTCCCCTCTCTGTGTCCTAAAAAAAGGTAAAAGACTTTGAGGCATTGTATGCTAATAAGAAGTTCAGTCTGTCCCTCCACTTTCACTTTTAATCTGCTCAGAGCAGCCTTGAATCTGCACAAATACCTTCACCAAAGAAACATTTAAAAGGTGTATGTGAATACGAACACAGAACAAACACAGACTGCAAAAGTGCAAATACATGTTAAAGTGACATAAACCAATACTGTAATGTGTGCCTTACTGTAATCCATGGTTGTTTCCCTTCTCTTTGCTGCTCTTCCTTTTAAATCCGTCTCTCTTCTCATGCTGGGCAGAACTTCTGTTTTGCAGCAGACTGCCTTGTCTCTGGAATGGCTACATGGTGTCTGTGTGTTGGTTTGCAACCTGAGCCAGCACTACAGGAAGAGGCAGTCAGCTGCAAAGGGAAGTTCTCCCCAAGCATGAGAAGACATGAGGATTTAAAAGGAAGAGCAGCAAAGAGAAGTGAAACTACCATGGATTACAGTAAGGCGCACATTACAGTATTGGTTTATGTTAAAAAATCTGAGGGTTTAATGTCACTTTAAGCAAAGGATTGGCCTTCCATCTGGCAGCACTCAGGCCTGGCAATAAGTCATAGAGGCACTAAGGAGGGGGGGATGCATGTTTTGGCATGTAATTACGTACAATCATGCACATCTATGCATGTATGGTGTTTAGAGGTATGTGCTTAAAAGAGAATTATTGGAAGAGTGAAATAGACTCTTCCCCATAGTTAGAGAAGATGTGTGATACTGAAGCTATCACACGTTTGCTTTATTGATCGAGAACTGATACCGCCGATCGCTCATTTCCCGATCATCGCCTTGCAGAGAGTGATATTATCCTTAATAATAATCCCGCAGGGATTCCCCCCTCCCCTCTCCGTTCCTCCAGCGCTGACTGGAGGGACAGACAGGGGGGACTATGGGCCTCTAGTGAGGCAGAGCCAGCTGTCAATCAGGTGGCAGGGTGGACCTTGACAATATTGTCGTGATCTTTCCTGGCTGCTGCGCGGCTCTTTCCTGTCAACATATAGCGGGCAATGGTCCACTATATGATGAGTCTTCCTTAAAGATCTCAGGATGCTTAGACCAGAGCTCAGAGGAGAGGAAGTGGATGGTGGTAGGGTAGGGCTGCTGCTGGTCATCTAGTTCGGGGGTGGGGGTTGTTGCTGCTGGTCGTCTGGGCCATCAGAGCATCCCGCCCAGCTCATGGACGTCATCAGTTGCCAGCGAGCTGGGCAGGATGCACTGGATGGCATCCCGCTGAGCAGTTGGACAGAGTATCATAGGTTGCTAAGAGCTCTTAGCAACCTGGGATTCTGTGGCTGTCCTTATAATGTGCCTCATTATAGGGATGGCCCTGTGTGTAAACATGCATAACTGCACATTATTACACACCAAAACATGTGTTTTTTTACACTGGATTTTGCTGCCTGCTTCAAATAGAAAGATCCAGCATAAAGGGGAGTGTACAAGAGCCCTAAGGCTAAGAGAGCAGACACTAGCCGATTAGCCCTGCTGAACTTACCTCTCCTATCATTCATTTTCCCCAACAAAAGGCAGCAGAAAACAAACTGAAGCCTAATATTTACAGAGACTTTTAGATCCAATCTCCTCGACACCTACATAGAGTCAGTAGATATGTTGGTCAGCAATCGTGTCACCCATCTCCCAGGTCAAGCAGCAAGGCTGCAGCATAAGTGTCCAGCTTATTATGTATACATGAAGCACCATGTGGCTGGCTTCTTTGTCCTCACATAACACACAGCACCCTTGTGTTTCCAGCAATATTCATTTCTATGGCATCATCCTTAGTCACGCTCTTCTCTCACTCTCATTGTTTCGCTTCAGGAAACCATCCATGTTTTTGTTCATGTGATGTCATTTCCTCGCTTTAAGAGCCGGCTTATTTAAAACAAGGCGAAAGGAAATTCCCACAAATCATATGCAACGTGATACCTGTGGAATATGTCAACAGGATGGACGCCAGCAGCTGTCCCACCACAGAGATTACTTCACTTTTCAAAACCCTCATTTGTCTGAAGTGAAGGCAAATACTGGCAGGAGACTTCCAGAAGGGAAAGCAATGTCGGGCCTTAAAGGAGAACTATGAGGTGAGTGCTTTTCACTCACCTCATAGTTCTAGCCGACCTGTGACAATGAGACTGTCACAGGTCGGCTCAGTAGATCGGGAGGTGAATGCCGCACAGGCCGCGGAGTGCGCAAGCTTACACTAGAAGAGGACGCACGCTGCCCATACACCTGCTGATTATCGTACGATCACGGGATCACCCGCGATTATCGTACGATAATCGCCATGTGTATGGGCACCTTAACACCCTTCTGACTGAAAACACAGAGTACCGGTAATCGTATATGAACCAACATAAAGGATCAATTATAATGTCCGTGTGTACTAATTATATTACCCAAAACTGCTGGTGCATGTACTGGATAAGTTATTACTAGTCTAAAAAATGTGTTCATACTTAAGGATGGCATTTGGCCTAGGTTTACACTAGAGCTGCTGCATAATCATGCATTTTTGCCATGCCATGTTTCTGATGCGTTTTTATGCTTCATCGTTTTTGTTTTGCCCAATAAAAATGACATATAGTATAGGTTGCTAAGGGGTGGGGGCTTGTTGTCATGCGCTAAAATGGATGAAGATGCATGTTATATGCATTTAGTATAGGTTGCTAGGGGGTGGGGGCTGGTTGTTATGCACTAAAACGGATGAAGATGCATGTTATATGCATTTAGTATAGGTTGCTAGGGGGTGGGGGCTGGTTGTTATGCACTAAAACGGATGAAGATGCATGTTATATGCATTTAGTATAGGTTGCTAGGGGGTGGGGGCTGGTTGTTATGCACTAAAACGGATGAAGATGCATGTTATATGCATTTTTCATTGTTCTCCAATTGAAGTCTACAGGGCCAAAAACACACTGGGGGAATTTATTAACGCAATTATGACTGTTTTATCCTCTTTGATCACTTTTTTTTTTAAGCACAAATATGTTTTGCAGCGCCTGTTAAGATGTTCGCCTGTTTTGCCTTGAGTGCGCCCTATTTTCCTGATTGCGAATGTCTGCGACAGTTCGCAACTGATTACATCTGCACTTGTCCTGCGGCTGTCTGAATCCGATGCATCACCTAACAATAAAATGGCAACTTAAGAAGTCTCCATGACCACGTCTTCAAGAAGCGACAGATACGCTTCTTGTCTGGAGTTGTGATTCTTCTTTCCTGGAGTCTATTCAATCTAATTTATGAACCAGATCACACTAGCAACATAAATCTGGCTCAAAGCGCGTCAAACATATCCCATGCGACCATATGCAAGTTCAAACACTCGCAATTGCGTTAATAAATTCCCCCCACTGAACGTATTTTAAGAAAAGTGGAGCAAACAGAATCTGGAGCAATTCCATGGCTTCTAATTTTTATTTCCAAAGCCTAACTGAACAAGCTGAAGAGAGAAGCTGATTGGATGCTATGCACAGCTACTCCAGATTTTGTCTGCTCCAGTTTTGATAAATTCCCCTCACTGCATAGCACCAAAAAGAAAGCATCTGCACCATTGCATGCAAACATTGCACTGCATTGTGCTGCCTGTGTGTGAACAGGCACCATAGAGAATGAGGTGATTTCCTTTGTCGTGTATTGTAGCACAACAGCATACTCGCGACAAATCACACTAGTGTTCACCAGGCCTAAGTCCCCATTCACACGTGTGCGATTTGAAGCACCTCAGCCATCATACGCATATGCACAACAAAAGAAATCCCATTTTTCTCTATAGGGCCCGTTCACACCTTTGTCTTGTGCTGCAATGCAACTTCAAGAACTCTGGGTAAAACTTTTATTAACCCTTGCAGTGGGGCTACCCCCGCACTGCATAGGTTAACTGCCCATTTTTGTGTAGGTGCTAAAAGAAAAAAAGTTCTACTCACCCTAACCTCGGATCCGGGTGGCAATCACAGCTCTCCCCCCAGCCTGTCTCCTCCTCAGCTGCAGTGAAGGTATGTCCCTTGGCATCCTGCATAGAACATGATGACTCGAGGATCCTTAGACTGCTGCAGAGGAGGGGGAGAGACACTGGAAGGACCGATCTAAGAGCATGCCGTCTCCGAGGATTGGATGAGTATAACTGTGTTGGGGTTTTTCTGCACCTAGAGACAGATGAGCAGTTAACCCTTGCGGTGCGGGGATAGCCCCACTGCAAGAGTTAATAAACATTGTGCCCGGAGTTCTTTTTTTAAGGTGCTGGTGCTTCTATTGCTTCTACACGGTGTAGTTTTAGCCCCATAGAATTCAATGTGAGCACATAAAAAGCGCGTGTAACATGCAAACTGCTGGCGCTATATAAATCCTGTATTATATAATAATAACAAACCATGCTAAAACAAACGCATGAAATAGCAGACGCACATGGATGAGACTAAACCTAACTCTGAAAATGTCCCTGATCATTGGTAGCTACACACCACACATTCACCCAGTAACAGGACAAGTGCTGCAGATGCTTATCACAACTGACACCAGACAAGTGACAGATGACAGAGGTTCCAGGGCTATAAATAATACTTAATAAGAGGATCCCACAACAAAATGCTGCGTTCAGATTAGAGCTGCAGCTAACGATTATTTTCAAAATCGATTAGTTAGCCGATTATTAAGTTCGATTAATCGGTTAATCGGATAAACAATAAAATACATTTTTTTAAGTGGCTCCAGTGATGGATTACTAGTTTGTATTGAGATTGCAGTCCATCACAGGAGCAAGCTTGGAGCGGTGGAAGTAAAAAAAAAAAAAAAAATAGTGTGGTGTGCAATATAGTGAAATGGAAAGTGTAAAATTATACAGCAATGAATGCAGAATGGCACCGGCTATAGAGGACTACAAATCCCAGCAATAGTACATTATACAGCGCAATGCAGAATACCACCAGCTATAGAGGACTACAACAAATCCCAGCAATAGTACATTATAAAGTGGTGCAATGCTAAATACCACCAGCTATAGAGGACTACAAAACCCAGCAATAGTACATTATACAGCGCAATGCAGAATACCGCCAGCTATAATGTACTATTGCTGGGATTTGTTGTAGTCCTCTATAGCTGGTGGTATTCCGCATTGCGCTGTATAATGTATTATTGCTGGGACTTGTAGTCCTCTATACAGCGCAATGCAGAATATCACCAGCTATAGAGGAGTACAACAAATCCCAGCAATACATTATACATACAGTGTATAATGTATTGCTGGGATTTGTATTCCTATGTATAATATACAGCACAATGTACCATCAGCTATAGAGGACTACAAATCCCACTATCCCAGCAATATATTATACAGCACCATGTGTGGGAAAGTGCAGGCTTACCTGAGCAGTCTTCCAGCAACTTGCTTCTGAGATCGGACCTGTCTGTCGGCGGCTGTCATCCCCCCACACCTGCTCCTCCTTACTACATCTCCCCGCGTCCCTGTGCCGATCGTGGATGTGGGCAGGCGGTGAGAGTGAGACGCGGAGGAGGTGCGGCGTGAAGATCGTGGATGCGGGCGGGCGGGTCTGGCAGCGGCGAGCATGAGGTGGGGAGGAGGTGCGGCGCAGCGCGTGTGGAGCCGTGAACAGGGCCAACTGATCGGAAGCCGATTAATCGATTATTGAAAAAGTTGACAACTTTTTCAATAATCGATTATAATCGATTATGTCGATTAGTTGTTGCAGCCTTAGTTCAGATCTGCACAGCGCAAAGTTTTTTTACAGGTCTGAAGGTAGCGGGATTGTATATTACAGGCCCATGCACGCAGTAATCTTGCGCAGTGTAAAATCTGTGTCATTTTTTTCTGTCATTTACACATCTTCAAGAACACATAACGAGACTGGAAACTAGGAATAGAAGAATTTTACAGACGTTTCTGCGTCTAAATTGACGCACTTTATGAAGCACTACATGTGTTCTTTTGTGCAGGAACTTTCTGCCAGCCAGATCCTTTGATGATATGATTTTATCATGCTCATGTACATGAGCCCCCATATGTCACCTACACATCCCCTATGTCATATTCTCTGCTCAGGTTTATGTCCATGGTCTTGGACTGAGCACAGTGCCAGTTGGGTTGTAGGAAAAGTTGAGAGGATGTCAGAACAAAGAACAATCAGAATGATTTGCAGGGAATGTAGGTCAGTGGATTGTGGCCCGGCATCCCCTGTAATACACACAAGCCAGAACAAAGAGCTGAGCTGTGCACCCTGCTACATGGGAAGCTGGGAGTGCAAAGTGACCAGAAACAGGAATGCCAATGTGGTCAGCAGTCCTGTCCGACAAGTAGAACAGGGAGAGAAGAAAGGAGGAGAGGGGGGGTGATCAGTCCAAGCCTGCCCGGCAAGTGGAACAGGGGGAATAGAAAGAGAAGGGGGGTGTAGGATTTGGGAAGTGTGAGAAGACAGGAGAAAAGTTGTTCGCGTTACTTTATAACACAAGACAAGAAGTAGATGAGTGCGGAGATAAGTCCCCGGGGCTGATCACCAATATGAGACATGTCACTATCAGCAGATGGGAACTTACACATGGCCACATCTTGTCCTCATCGGCCGGTTCAGGACCTCCAGACACACGGCACAATCGTAGCTGGGGTCTTCTATAGCCAGGGCTTTGTGATCTCTGCTTCCTTCGCTGCTTAGCACGGATCCCATGTTCGGAGTGTGCGGAGGGTGTACGGACACTGTACGGAGGGTGTATAGGGAGTCCGCAGAGTCTCGGGCACAGTTTACATGTGAAGGGCCAGCAGGAGGCGGATCGGGTTACAGCTTGGAGCGTTGTGCGGAGCTGCCCAATCACAGCCGCCCGCTATTGTTGGGAAGCAGCATGTGCTCAGTGCCAGGACTGTGCAAAGTAAACAGCATGAGGCAGGGGGCTGACTCCTGCTGCATGGGGCCCCTCCTTCTGGACAGACAGCTGGATGGGGGCCCTCTCTTTCTGGACAGACAGCTGGATTAGGACCCCCCTCCTTGTGGATAGAATACTAGATGGGACCCCCTCCTTCTGGGCATTATTCTAGATGGGACCCCCTCCTTCTGGACAGACAGCTGGATGGGGCCCTCTCCTTCTGGAAAGAGCTGGATTAGGACCCCCTCCTTGTGGATAGAATACTAGATGGAACCCCTTCCTTCTGGGCATTATTCTAGATGGGGCCCCCTCCTTCTGGACAGACAGCTGGATGGGGCCCTCTCCTTCTGGACAGACAGCTGGATGAGGACCCCCTCCTTCTGGGCATTATGCTAGATGGGGCCCCTCCTTCTGGGCATAATGCTAGATGGGGGTCCCTCTTTCTGGGCATAATGCTAGTTTGGGGTCATTCCTTCTGGACAGACGGCTGGGTGATGGGGTGCCCTTCTTCTGGGCATAATGCTACATGGGGGTCCCTCTTTCTGGGCATAATGCTAGTTTGGGGTCATTCCTTCTGGACAGACGGCTGGGTGATGGGGTGCCCTTCTTCTGGACAGAATGCTAGTGGGGTCCCTCCTTCTGCACACACTGCTGGATGATGGGGGGCCCTTCTTCTGGACAGACGGCTGGATGATGGGGGGCCCTTCTTCTGGACAGAAGGAAAGATGGGGGTCCCTCCTTCTGCACAGACTGCTGGATGATGGGGGCCCTTCTTCTGGACAGAATGCTAGATGGGGGTCCCTCCTTCCACAGGCTGCTAGATGATGGGAGGCCCTTCTAGATAGAATACTCAAAGAGGGTCCCTCCTTCTGGACAGACTGCTAGATGATAGGGGTCCCTCCTTCTGGACAGAATACTAGATGGGTTCCATCCTTCTGGACAGACTGCTAGATGATGGGGGTCCCTCCTTCTGGACAGAATACTAGATGGGGTTACCTCCTTCTGGACAGACTGCTAGATGATGGGGGTCCCTCCTTCTGGACAGAATACTAGATGGGGTTACCTCCTTCTGGACAGACTGCTAGATGATGGGGGTCCCTCCTTCTGGACAGAATACTAGATGGGGTTACCTCCTTCTGGACAGACTGCTAGATGATGGGGGTCCCTCCTTCTGGACAGACTGCTAGATGATGGGGGTCCCTCCTTCTGGACAGACTGATAAATGGTGGGGGGGCCTTCTTTTGGACAGAATACTAGATGGAGTTCCCTTCTGGACAAACTGATAGATGATGGGGGGCCCTTCTTCTGGACAGAATACTAGATGGGGTTCCCTCCTTCTCGACAGACTGCTAGATGATGGGGGTCCCTCCTTCTGGACAGACTGCTAGATGATGGGGGTCCCTCCTTCTGGACAGACTGCTAGATGATGGGGGTCCCTCCTTCTGGACAGACTGCTAGATGAAACGTGATGACAGGGTCAACTTATAGGAACAGGGAGTTTTACATGGACTTTATAGGCAGTTTTTTGTATGTGTCACTTGTGCTGGACATTTGATCTGCATGCAAACATGGAGACAAGGACTGAGGGCTGGTTCACACGAGCTGCGTGGTAAAATGCTGCGTTGTACTGTGCGGATAGTGTCTGGTAAAAGGCAGCGGTGAGCGCAGAGTGCCTTGTGTTGTTACAGTGCAAGGCAGCGTTGACTTTTTTTTTGGAGTGTACAAACTGTTCCCTCTATTTAGGTGTCTACACAGCAGCGCAGTGATCTGCAATACACTCCAGTGCGCTGTAAACAAAATTCCGCACGTCTGCATTTATTCGCAGCTCACGCCTGCGTTTTAGTGTGAACAGTATAAAGATGAATAAATGTCACCAGCACACCACCAATATTGCAGTCCCAAGAGTTTGTTTATTGGAACGTCGTGTCACCAAAACAAGTGTGAACAGGGCACAATTGTTTTCTATTTCAACCTGTGGGCTGAATTAAATAAATAAATAACAGATTCCGCCATCCATGCAAAATATCATGGATAGACAAATCTCCCGCTTGGCTATTGTTTTCTGACAGCAGTGGGTTGCTGCTGTGAGAATACCTGAACCGTGAAGGTAGATGATTGGCTGGTGTCACTGTCCACTCAAAAAGTTTACAACTGGCTCTTTCAATTTTCTGATCGAAGGATGCCAGATGGAGGACTGCTGATAGGGCCACCAACTGAACAAATTCATCTTCACATGGCCAGCTTTACATCTCTTCATATCATTTATAAACATGCTTGTCTCACTTCCTGAAGCTGGGAAGGGCTGCTACAATGTTAATGAGCTGATTTCTTAAACAAGACACCCAAAATAATTGTCAGGTTCCGCCCGCTTTAGGTTCATACGGAAACAAAAGGATGCTGTGTATTAGACGCCATGTTGCCTGAGGCTCGCCTGGATAACGATGCTCTTTGTACAAGTTAAGATCCTTCCGTCATGTGATTATTTTCGTATATAATACAGTATTGGGGGTAGACTGTCCTCTGCTTTACATGCAGGACTACTTTTCCACTGTACAAACTAGCGTTTCTCAACCTTGTTTCATCCAAAATCTTGAGGCGCCGCAGTCTAAAATGTAAAAACTGTCATTGTAAGGCTGAGTTCACACCTGACCGTTTTGTAGCGCGTCCTACGCTCGACGAACGCGCTACAAAACGGTCAAAAAAATAAATAGCATTGTAGTCAATGCCCTCGTTCCCACCTAGGCGTATTTCCGCCCGTCCCTAACGCCCTACAAAACGGCCCACGCCTGAAAAGGTCCCGGGACTACTTTGGGCCGTTTTGTAGGGCGTTTTCCATTGGGATACAGCCAAGTAGCCTTTGGAATCGCGCGACGGTCGCGCAACTTTTTTACCGCGAATCGCGGTAAAAAAACGCGTGACGGTCGCGCGACAGATGCGCATATTACAATACGCCTAGGTGTGAATGGGGCCTTAAAAATAATGTGGTGTCCCTCCAAAACCCATCCCAGACCCTTAACCCGGATAGGGGTCTGGTATGAATTTTAATGGGGGACCCCATGCAAGATCACAATCAGAATACCACTTTTCACATAAGAGTCCCCCTTTACATTGGGAGCACCTTCCTTTCACATCACAAGCTCCCCTCCCTCACTAAGAGACCCTCTTCAAATTGCAAGCCCCCCTTCACACCAGAGTTCTCTTCTTTCACATCATGGGCATGATGCTATGTGAAAATTTCAAGGCACCCCTGAGGAAGCCAGAGGGCACCCCAGGGTGCCACGATACCCTGGTTGAGAAAGGCTGGTACAGGCTATCAAACGATGGAGAGCAAAGATAGCAGAACTATATAGCAGTCTTCTCACTCCTCTATGCATCCCATCACACTTACAGCTCTCTTGCAGAATGTATTATTATAGAGCCTGTTAGGGCTTGTTCACACCAAATGCAGACCAGATCCGCATGAGTATTGCACACGCAGTGCAGTGGGTTGTGACGCGTTTTTTGCTGCGTTCCGGGCCGTTTTTGGTTAAAAACATTCTTTTTTCTCGTTTAGAATGGGCTTTTAGTGCGTTCCAGGGTGTTTGCATGCGTTTTTATGCGTTTGCATTCGTACCAGAGCGTTCCAGAGCAGGTAAAATAGCGTGCGCACACCGGCCCGTTCGGCATTTGTCTCCCAAGCATGCCACAACATGCTCCTTAGACAAAAGACATGCGACCGTACAGTAAAAACAGTTGCACGCCTTCCATACACTTTGCGATTATCCTACGATCGCGGGATTTCCCGCGATAATCGCACACTGTATGGACACCTTTAAGCTGGCCATACACCTTACAATTATCTGCAGATTTTCTGTGGTCAGATGGAAAAGGTGCAACAGATTCCTCCATCTACACTTAACTGTGTGGATGGAGTAATCTCCATCTGGGCCAATCTGTTGCACTTTTTCCATCTGACCACAGAAAATCTGCAGATAATTGTAAGGTGTATGGGCACCTTTACGCTGCTGCTGATGTATGCCATATGTACCATTGCAGCTGGGGGTCTGTTTACAAGTGTGAAGCAGACTGTTTTTAATGCGTTTCGGTGCATTTTTTTTCTTTTTGTTCTTAAATTGGTTTGGTTTGGGTCTAAGCCCATTCCGGTGCATTTACATGCATTTGTGCTTGTTCCGGTGCAAAAAAAGCACGCTGCTGTACTTCTTTTTTTTTTTAAAGCTCTGGAATCGAAGGCAATGGTGTCAACTAGTCCCATTTAAAACCATTGGAATTACTGTGTATGCATGTTTGGTGCAGATAAAAAACGCACCTGTCTGGATATAGTGTGAACAAGTCCTAAATGTCTGACATAAATCAGCACCTGCTCTCCCAGTGGGTACTGATTTGCTTGTCCCTGGGACAGTGCCGATGCACTCAACTGAGCCGCAAGTGACATTTCATTCAGTTCTATGCACTCACCGCGATGCGGTTGCACCGTATCTCACTACAGTGCGCCTACACAAAGTACTGCATGCTGTACTTTTTTAAGTGCACACCACCGAAACACAGTGGTGTGAACCGAGCCCACCCATGACAAGGCAAATTGCCTTGTCTTGCATTCTGCCTGTGCTGGAAAACACAGCCAGCCCAACCTGAACCCAGATGTGTGGACCGGCCTTGTTACCTTGTCACCTTGTCAAGTGCTACAAAGTTACAATGTTGCAGTCTGATCACTGGGGGAGAGGAAACAGTCGTTCATCCTGCAGAGAGCGATTGGCATCATTCCGACCTAAGAATGAGAGCAGCCAGGTTTAGAGGCGTATTTTTGCGCATTTATACTTGCTTTTGTTAAACGTTTTATGAATATGATGATGTGACAAGCAGTACAGGAGCATAATCATACATTTTTCAGGCACTCCCCTTAAAATCTTTGATACCAAAGCGCACAACTTACTTTTTCGGGCTTCATGTGACTGGCGACAAGCGACACAGCGCTCAGGTGTGAACAGTGGCCACTGGAAACACTGGGATCCCTCTTTATTGAGCATTGTCACTCTTGATTCCCATTCACACCTTGCCGTTTTGAAGCTCGGAGCTCCAAAACGCTGAACCCATTGTTTTCTATAGCCCCTGTTCACACCTGAGCGTTCTGTCGCCTGTAGAAAAATGCCTGTTGTTTGAAAAAGAGCATGAGCTACTTGTTTGCAGATTTCTGTGCTTTTGGTCCTGTAGACTTCAATGGAATCGTTTATAAACGTGCGGTGCAAGCATTTTCGCACTTTTATGTGCGTTTTGTCACAGAAGCACATTATCAGCTGAAAACTTGTGTAAAAACGCTTTCGAAAATGCCTCAACACACTTGACAAACGTGCAAAAAACACTAGATGAAATCGGGCAAAAATGCTGTGTCCTAGGTGTGAACGAAGGCTTAGGGAAAGGCGCTACAAAGCGCCTCAGTGTGAATGAGGCCTAAGTCTAGGCCAGGCATGTCAGCTATTTGGCATGCCAGTTAGGATTGCCACCTGTCCAGGATTAAACTGGACAGTCTGGGTTTTGAGTCCTGTATATGCTATTTCCAGGTTACAGGCCAGCTGAAACCCACACACAGCACATACAGGACTCAAAACCTGGACTGTCCAGGTGAATCCAGGACAGGTGGCAATCCTAATGGCGGTAGTAGACAAAGTCATTTGTCTGGAGCACAAGGACTGTTTTTAAATCTGAAGCTACGATATACAATTTGATTTTGCAATCTGCTTCAGCTCTGCCAACAACAATGTAATCTAAGGACATGCAACCTGCATTGATTGTTTAGGTTTGTCCTCATAAAACAGGGATTGCACAATCAGCTTGTAGTGTGTATGGCCAGCCTGAATGATAATATGTACAGCTTTTCTTTTCTGAAGAATTATACTGTTGCTGTATACTGTGACATGTCAGGTGTGTATTCATACAGACAAGTAAGTGAAACGTTCACTTTAAATGGAATACACTGGGAGCACAGCCTAAACCCTCAGCATTGTGTGACGTCACGCCAGCTGTAGAACGAGGCAGTACCACGGGATGGCTGTATGCTCGCGCCCGGGAGCGCGCCTTCTCCTGCCCTGGTGACAGCTACGGAAGTCACGTGACAGGCTGGAACCGGCTGACGGGAGCGGGCGGAGTGTGTCAGGGAGGAGGAAGCTGCGCTGTACCGGCCCTATACAGCAACACTTCTGTTCCCGCAGTGAGCAGCCCCCTGTACTAGGTACAGGGCCATGCTGGTGCCTTGATCGGTTTGGGTGTTTAGTGTCGCTTTGTGAGGGAAGGCCGGGCCCCGGTGCCTAGGCCCGGGATGGCGCAGTGCCTGCTCTCCGTCCAGGAGTTCCTCCAGGACTCGTTCATACCGCAGGTGGCGGCGTTATGCAGTGACGAGGCCGAGAAACTGGCCAGGAAAAACCAGCTGTCCTTCTGTGAGCTGGTCCGGCCCTTCTGCAGACTCAGCACTGAGGGTGAGTGCAGCATTGCCCCATCATCCCTGTCATCTCCATAGGGAGCTGTGTGCCCGAGCACCCCTCTTCCTGGTATGCAGCAGTGACCCTTTCTGTGATAATTGGGGGTCAATCCAAGGGAGAACCCCCCTCACCTTGTGCACCCTTCTTCCTGATATGCAGCAGTGACCCCTTCTGTGATAATTAGGGGTCAACACAGGGGAGGACCCTCACCCTGTGTACGCCTCTTCCTGGTATGCAGCAGTGACCTCTTCTGTGATAATTGGGGGTCAATCCAGGGGAGGACCCTCACCCTGTGTACGCCTCTTCCTGATATGCAGCACTGACCTCTTCTGTGATAGTTGGGGTCAATACAGGGGAGGACCCCTTACTTTGTGCTCCCTTTTTCCTGGTATGCAGCAGTGACCCCTTCTGTGATCATTGGGGTCAATCCAGGGTAGGACCCTCACCCTGTGTACGCCTCTTCATTGATATGCAGCACTGACCCCTTCTATGATAGTTGGGGTCAATACAGGAGAGGACCCCTTGCCTTGTGCACCCTTCTTCCTAGTAGGCAGCAGTGACCCCTTCTGTGATAATTGGGGGTCAATCCAGGGGAGGACCCTCACCCTGTGTACTCCTCTTCCTGGTATGCAGCACTGACCCCTTTTGTGATAGTTGGGGTCAATACAGGGGAGGACCCCTTACTTTGTGCTCTCTCGTTCCTGGTATGCAGCAGTGACCCCTTCTGTGATCATTGGGGGTCAATCCAGGGTAGGACCCCTCACCCTGTGCACCCCTCTTCCTGATCTGTAGCACTGACCCCTTCTATGATAGTTGGGAGACAATACAGTAATGTTGTCACCTGCAGCCTCTGCATTGGGGGATTGTTGATTAGTAGTGTCTGGTTCTTTGATTTGTAAGATCAATGATATACAACATGGGGGAGATTGTGTGTTCACAAGGTTTTCAATCATTTCCGGGGACATCTGGGCTCCTTAGGTCTCGTTCACACCTAGGCGTATTGCATATGCGCGATCCGCGGTAAAAAAGTTGCGCAACTGTCGCGCGTTTCCGAAGGCTACTTGGCTGTATCCCAATGGAAACGCGCAACAAACCGGCCCAAAGTAGTACATGTACCTTTTCAGGCGTGGACGCTTTTGTAGGGCGTTAGGGACCGGCGGAAATACGCCAAGGTGGGAACGAGACCATTGAATACAATGGGATTGATATTTTTGAGCGTTTTATAGAGCATTCGTTGAGCATAGAACGCGCTACAAAACGTTCAGGTGTGAACGACGGCTTAGTTAGGACTCCTGCACACTGGCATGCAATTGAGCACATTCAGACTGCAGAGCAAATACAACTATATTTTCCATACAGTGTAAAATACATCTTTTATTTGTTGTGCCCGGGGCCCCAGCTCCTGTGGTTTTCTGTGCACAGCAATGTGTGGGCTGAAAACGGTGCACCTGGGTGTATGCCCCCAAATGCCAGCAGCCAGCGTATACCCGAGTACATCATTTTGTGTCCATACATTGCTATGGACAGAATACTGCAGGAGCTGTGGCTCCCGGGGGCCACCAATACAGGTGTATTTGTTTTATACTGTATGAAAATTCATATGCAGGAGCCCTTCCGTATTGGCCAAGCTGTCTAGTAAATGTTACACTTCCAGTGGTCAGGACAGGTGTACACTTAAGCTTGCTCCTGTGATGGAGTGCCATTTCAATACAAACTAGTAGTCCATCACTGGAGCCATTTTTAAAAATGTATTTTATTGTTTATCCGATTAATCGAACTTAATAATCGGCTAACTAATCGATTTTGAAAATAATCGTTAGCTGCAGCTCTACCAGTGATCGCTGAGTGTTTGTACATATCGTATTTTGCGGTCCATAAGACGCACCGGACCATAGGACGCAGGGAGGTCCGGTGCGCCTTATGGAGCACTCGACAGACTGTAGCTTCTGTCACAGCTTCTATGACAGAAGCTGCAGTTAGTGACCGCTGAGACAGGTGGCGCTGTGATTACAGCGCCACGGTCTCAGTGATCACACAGAGCAGACGAAGAAAGTCCGTTCTTCGTCTGCTCTATGGTTATCTCGATCGCCGCCGCTGCTCGGCTTTAATACGAGTGATCTCATTAGATGACTCGTATTAAACGAGCAGTGGCTCCTACTGCTGAACACGATCGCCGCCACTGCTGAATACGATCGCCGCCGCTGCTCGGCTTTAATACGAGTGATCTCATTAGATCACTCGTATTAAACGAGCAGTGGCTCCTACTACTCGCCCGGCGCCTGAAACCGCATGTCTCGGGCGTCGGGATTCGCTCCATAAGACGCAGGCACATTTTTCCCCCTCCTTTTGGGGGGAAAAAAGTGCGTCTTATGGAGCGAAAAATACGGTAATTGAGGGCAGAGTATGGTTGCTATATCCTCAATTATGAATGAATGGAAGTAATCTACATTACATCCTGTTCATTCATGATTGTGGACATGGTAAACATACTATCTCCACAAGTTATACATGAACAGGAACACTCAGTATAGAGGATTCCTGTTCATTTATTACAGGGGCTGCAGAAAAAGAGAGAGGAATCTCTTTTTCGATTTTAAAAGGGAAATATCAGGGGGTCTGTTTAGATCCCTAATATTTCCCCAAAGCCCTTAAAAGTAAAGTAAAAATATTTAATAAAAATGAATAAATAAAAAAA
>NW_017306459.1:1424228-1427147 GCF_000935625.1 Nanorana parkeri
AAAAAAATTTAAGTTTATAAAAAAATACAAATAAAATGTTTAAAACATTTTGAAAAAGTTAGAAAAAAAAACGGTTTTGGTTTTGGCCCGACATTTTTTTTTCGTTTCGGTTCGGAAATGTTCATTTCGGTGCACCTATGGAACTGAAGTCAATGCCCACCAACAAATTTCTAGTGGATAGTGTTTTTAGCAGAAGAGACTTTAGGTAATTCTGCCAAAAAGCTTCTTTTTTTTTATCTCTCTGGTATCAGTTTTATTTTTAAATTGTCTGCCACCTACAGCCCATTGACTGAAGAAAATATCTGCAGATTGGATAAGGAGGCAGAGAACATAGTAGCAGTGGTGATGTGTAGTGTCATGGAGGAGGGCAAACTAAGACTGACATAACCTGCAAATGATGGCATGTGTTTCCAGGGACCTGCAGCTCAGTTCTGCTCTCGTTAACAATGAACAATCCAAATAGCCATATACTACAAGGGTTAACTGCTCGTTTTTCTAGGGAGGAAAATAACAAAGTTTTACTAACCCGAACCTCAGAGATGGCTGACTGTGACAGAGCTCTTGCCAGTCGGTCTCCTCCTTTGCTCCAGCCGTGGTATGTCCCTCTGTGTCTTCACATCCTATACTCAGTATATAGAACATGATGACTCACGGATTCTTAGACCGCTGCGGAGGGGGAGGGAGGGCGGAAGGACTGGTCTGAGAGCTAGCTGGCTTGGAGGATCGGGGGTGTATAACTTTTTATTTTTGTCCCTAGACCTAAATGAGCACTTGACCCTTGTAATGGGGCTAACCCTTGCAGGCGGTAGCCCCACTGCAAGGGTTAATTAAGAATTTTGTCTGGAGTTCCTCCTCATCCATCACATGCAGTGTTACATATAAACTCCAGTACCAGATGGATTCTTTTCTGTTTATTCCTTTGTGTTGCCAATGATTTTCCACACATAGGTGCGTGTGTCTGTTGTCATTAGCAACCAGTTCTCCATCTCATCTCCTCAAGGTGCGTTTATAAGAAAAGCTGATAAACTCCTTTTTCCCCCATTTCTGATGTATAAGGCACAAAGTAGTCCAGTGTTTCTTCTTTTCTGTCCCCATGTTTCTGGAATACTTTCACTGGATAGTAGAAAACATTCTCTGTCTTACTTTTCCATGCCGTGTGAAGTTTAATGATCTATTTCTTTCCTTTTTTTTTTCCAGTTCATATGCGGGATCCCAACAATCAGCTTCAAGTAATAAAAAACCTGAAGATAGCCGTCAACAACATTGTTACTCAACCACCTTTACAGGCAGCAGTCCGCAAACTTCTGGGTGATGTTGTCTTGTCCAGCCAACCTGCTGATGGTTTGGTACCAAATGTGATTACTGCTGGTGACTATGACCTTAATATCAGTGGTAAGCATGGAGATCTATTGGCATATAATCCACTGTGTTGGCCATTTTCTTTACAGTTCCTCCCTTCTTCTACCTACTTGGCATTAAATCCTAACTTCAGCCAAAAGTTGTTTCATTTTTGGATACAGTAGGGAGTGTGTTTGGGTTTTGTTGCTATCTCTGTCCTCATTGTGGAGGGAATTCCTCTTGCTTCCTGTGCTGGTGACACTTTGACAAGCCATGAGGGAAACGCCTGTCACTAGACAACAATAAAAATCTGACTGAGGTGAAAATCTGTTTTTCGCTCTGCTTCCCTCTCATCCTGTCTGTCTTACCCCCTGTCACATCTGGAGCTAAGTCTGGGCTGGATGTTCACCCAAGCCTACTCGGAACTGTGATTACCACTTCCTCCTCCTGGCCCAATTGTTGTGGCGGGGGCAATCGCCACCGCTGTGGGGCAGGGAGGAGAGGGGTGACAGTTTTGAGTGGGCTCGGGTGGATTGGATTCGCACCGAGCCCAGGCTCATTACTAGTCACCAGCACAGGAAGTAGGGCACAAATCTATACAATGGGGACTCGGCAATAAAACTCTGACAGGTTTACTTTATACCCTTTTCCCCTCTACCCAAAACAATGGAAACGTTTTGGCTTGAGTAAGGCTTAATGTATGTGCTTAGTGTGACTCTTCTTCTTTTAGCTCCCACACAGGTTACTAATAGGTATCATCTATATATTGTTCAGCTTCTTGTCTTGTTTAATACAAACGTAAAAGTAAAAAAAGTGTCATCCCCTGCTCCCCTCCACTGATTATTACAATACCGGTGTGATTTGGTGTCTCTGTGTGTCGTACATTTACCTGGACACAAACAAGATTTGCAATGTGCAGGTGGATGCTTCAGCTAAATAGGTAGAGATGAGAGTTTAACTGACTGGATGTTCTCTATTCCATCACAATGATATTTTGTTTTTCTGCAAATTTCTGTCATTGGCTTGAGGGCTTACAGTGACTGGCCTTTCATTGTTGTATATAATAAATCTTGTGTTTTAGTAGACATTAGTGATTCATATTCATTGATTTCTAATGCTTAAAGTCTCAAACTTTCCTAAGTTTAGAATTTGTCGTTCCTTTGTGTAGAACTGTAGTAGTTATGTCAGGTTCAGGTTTATAAGATTCAGTAACTGCTTAGGGATGCACCGATACTAGTATCGATACCGGTGCCAATACCGTGTATTTGGGCAAGTACTCGTACTTGCCCAAATGCTTCGATGCCGAGCCCGAGTACTTCCTGTATCAGGAAGCCGGGCAGCGCATCATTACACGCTGCCCGGTTTCCTGATTGGCCGGGTAGCGGCTCAATGCTCTCTCGTCACGTGTGATAAGAGAGCATGGAGCCGACTTCCCGACCAATCAGACTTGCAGTGCTGGATGAACCATGGCCCTTAGATGGAGGTACGTGTGCATTTGTGAAGGGATAGGGCGAGTTAATTTAGGCCAGGGAAGGGGACAGAAAGGATAAATAAATAAATATATATATATATATATATATA
>NW_017306459.1:1427663-1478002 GCF_000935625.1 Nanorana parkeri
ATATATATATATAATGGGAAGCATGGTACTGAATGCATTTTACACTACTTATTTTAAAGGTGTCAAATCTTTCTGGTAATTTTGCATTCTGAAGGGTGGCACCAATGGTGATGTTTATACCTTTGTAAGAGATGACTGTATACAGGGAATTCCTATGTTACAGATGATTGAGAACATTGCCAGTGGTGGTTGGATTCCACTGAAAAAAGCACCTCCACAAGCTGATTTGAATTTGCCACTTTGCTAAAATATAAAACTGCCTGTGTTCACCACATAGATGTATCATGGATAAATAAATTCTCTGGAAGTTAGAAGGTCCTACTATGTACCTACAAGACAAGATTTCTATTTTGACTTAAAGTGACACTAATCTCAGGAGTAAAATCTGAAAAATGCATTCAAGTAACTTTTATTAACAAAAATGTAGCTTGTTTTGTACATCACTCAGCTGTGGATCCTCCAATAATCCTTGAATGTGTGATGGACTACAAGCTCATGATTAGTTTACTAATTTGTATTGAGGTTGTAGTCCATCACAGGAGTGAGCTTGGAGTGGTGGCTACTTTATAACACACACAGGGACCATGGGGAACAAAAGTAGCCCCCCTCCAGAAGGAAGGACAGTGTCAGCACCAATTCAGAGATGATTTGAGGTTCTACAGCCAAGTCATACACAATTGAGATACATTTTTGTTAATAGTTAAGGTATTTGAGAGCATTTTTAAGATTTAACTCCCGAGTTTAGTGTCACTTTAAAACCTGCTTTGAAGGCAGAACTCAAGTTAAGAATCAAATATATATAGATATATACTGTCACTTTGCCCTGCATGGGCACCCAGGAGAGGAACCCAACAGTAAGTAAAAGAAAGAGCAGAAAGACTCGGCGCTGGTTGATCATGTGACCGAAGCCTAAGGTGAGTTAAAAAAAGGGGACTTAAAAGTTCTTCGTGTTTTTTTTTTCACTTCTGCGATCAGTTTTTTTTTTTTTTTTTGTGGGTGGTTGTAGAGAGGGTTTTTATTTTATCCTATAGTTGGGCTTTAAGTGGAAGAGTCATAACCCTGCTTGAGATCTTTCTTAGCTGTTTTGGAGGACAGAGACGGTTGACGTAGAAGAATGGATCCTGTAGTACATACAGTATTTTAGTAAGAATAAATTAGAACAGTTAACAGGGATTTTAAGCACTTTTGTGCCTTTTGCGTTACAGTGAAATCAAAATTCAGGTTCTGATCATACTCTCACTTTGTATTATCTGCTTTTCGTGTGTTTTGGAAGCATGTACTTTTGTGATGCTACCCCCTTGCTTTTTGTTGTGGTGCGGCAATGTCATTAGCATGCTGCATTTTTTTGCACTGCATGGGAGTGTGCTCTTTTCTGGTTTGCAGAAGGATACAAGTATATTTATGTTTTGGTAATAGGGAAAATTTAGTGTTTTCAAATTTCCCCAGTACAACCCCAGGGGGGTGTATTTCTAAAAACCTTTGCAGAGCTGATTTCTCTGTAGATTTGCACCACATTATGGCCACTAGATTGGGCCAAATAGCATAGGAGTTTCCAGTGTTCCTCAGCTCATTAAGTGGGCATGATGTGGTACAAATCTACAACGTAGACATTCACAGAGTGAACTGCTCTGCCAGGTTTTATAAATACACCCCCTAGGTGATGTCAGATGTGTATAAATCAACCTTTCCAAACCTTTGTACCCACGAGGAATCTTTGAAATACGGTCTTGGGGAACCCTTGCTAAAAATGATTACACCTACAGCTCACGGTAAATTGTACAAAGTTTTAAAATATAAAAGATAAAGCGGTAAAAGTAATTGACAGCTAGGCCAGATCATAATTAATTTTTTTTTTTTTTAAATCCACATTCTGTATTTGACAAAATTATTTTCAGTAATAAACTTGAAATTAAATGAATATTAACCTAATAATTAGAAACACAGTGATAATTGTGATTATTGTGTTGGTATTGTTTTTTTATATAGTAAGCTTGAGAAGCAGCGATGGGTTTGGCAAAGCTGCCATAAGAAGGTCTTAATACAAATTTCATCAACATTTTTTTCACATCCTGACTAAAATCAAAATCTGTGTTCCTAATGGTGGGCAGGATTTTTGAAATTTTCATTATTTATTTTCTTTATTTTTTTGCATGTAGATTTGTTTGCTTCTGATTAGTTGTAAATGGTAGCTAAATTTGCTCCATGATATTTAATACTTTTGTATTTCTTTTGCTTACCATTTGGATTTGGTGAGTTTTGTATAGGTTTGTTATATAGTTCAAAAGCTGAAGGTTGCCAGCATACCTTATGTTCTAAGATCAGTGGTATATTTATTTTATGGCATTGCATTTTATTACGTTACGTTGCATACTTGTTTTCTACCTATTTAATTTGTATTTAGTTTCTGCAGTAGCCTTCACCCTAATGGAATAGTGTAATGTGAACCTGTCAATATGGCAAGAGTAATTGGTGATGTTGTCCTGAAACAGGGCACGGCCTTTTATATGCAGATAAAGCAGCTCTTGTGCCTACTCGGAGATACTGATCTCTGTGTAAAGTTTGACATCTAGACCCAGCAGAAAATCTGGCATTCTCACTTAAAGGAGAACTATGAGGTGAGTGATTTCCACCCATCCTCATAGTTAGAGCCGACCTGTGACAGAGAAGCTGTCACAGGTCGGCTCTATCGATCAGGAAGTGAGCAGAAACATGCTCCGATCTGCTCACTTCCCGATTGCCCCCCCTGCAGAGAGCGATGACTGTCAGTCACCACTCCCCACAGGTATTCCCCCCTCCACTCTCCTATCCTCCAGCACTGACTGGAGGAACAGATGGGGGAGGGGGTGGGCACAGCTGGCTCTGCCTCTATATAGGCAGAACCTGCTGTCACTCACGCAGCTGGGTGGATCTCAATAGTATTGTTGGGATATGTCCCGGCTGCGGCGCTCATTATATCGCGGGCAATAGCTTGCTATACACTGAGCTTTGGGTCACAGGAGGAGGTTGATCCTAAAGAGAACTATGGGTAAAAACACTTACCCCATAGTTATCTTTTAATTCCAGAATGCATTCTTTGTAGGTTAGACATGCTGTACACATTTTGGGGTAGGGATTTCCCATAGGACTGATATGGTCTTTATTTCAACATAATTGCACACGGCATGCACCAAGGTTTGGTTTTCCTGTGATGTACATGAGCTGATTTCCCAGGAAATAAAGTATCTGCAAGCACCATGTGATGCCTTATGTTTGAGTATTGTTTCAGCCTAATATTTTTGCCATGCTGACAGGTTGACTTTTTTAAGGGCGACTCTGGGCATAATAATCTTACTGGAGGTACAGTAAGATGTACAGTGCCTTTTCTTCCCCACCTGCCATATTCAGTATTGGCTTTTTTTCCCCGGAATTAATCAGCTATACATGTGGGTGGATGTCAGGCTCCCGTTAAACTTCTGAGCCCGCTCAGGCTGTAGCACTGCAGTTGCATCTCTGCTCCCTCTCCTGACCAATCACAAAACGGAGCCTGGGGCTCTTTGCTTTCTGATTGGCCAGAAGGAGAGAGGGCGGGCAGCGATGCGACCACCGCTCTGATATCTTGGAGGCCTACAGCCTCAGCTCAGTTCTGTGGGAGCTGGACTTCTACCTGCATGTTTAGCTGATGATTATCAGGAATATGGCAGGCGGGTGTTTAGAAAAGGCACTGCACCCTAGTGAGATTAGTGTGCCCAGAGGTGGGCTTTAAATAATATTCAAGAATGATTTTAACCCTAAGTTATTGCATTCATTTAAATTAGAGAATCTTTAACAATGCATATAAAGCACAACTTTGTTTCAGTTCCATCTAACGTGTATTCTTCTGAAATGTTTAGGACATATTTGCACCCCTTTTTTAAAGTCATGTTGTTTATTGTATTTAGTTAAATAATGCCGTGTTCTCTCTGTCAGATCGCTCTCTTAAAGCTAGTGTCCCTTGGTACAATAATTGGAAAGACACATTGATGGAGCTCAACAAGTCCAAGTATTATTCAGGTAGTATTCTCACTAGAGCTAAAGAAAAATAACTCCTCCCTAATCCTCATCCATGTTTCAGTCCTCTTATTCCCCCTCCCCCCCTTACCATTGTACTAGGACTATCTAGCTACTCCCTAATCCAGTTCTGTATTTTCCTAATTGTCAGCAATTCAATTATCAGCAAGAAAATATGGTGATGGTTATCTCTGATCTGAAAATTGTTTGTAATTCTACTAACATTGCCTTCTGGCAATATGCTGCTAACTTTTTCTTGTATTTTGATATATTTGATATTTTTTTAAATGTACATGTGTCTTGATGGTTTCAAAATAGTCTTATGACCTTTGAGGTCCGTAAAATTGAATCCTGCATATAAATAAATAGAAATATATTGAAGATAAATCACTATTTACTACACGTTAGCCTCACTGTGCCTTGGATAAGCGTGCCTATTTATGCACCCAGCATCCACAAATGGCTCCAGACCTATCTTTGTGGAATGGTGGCGATTGTGTTAGGAATATTCATTCCAGATAATGAATTCTACCCTTAGGAACAGTCCGTCATTGGTGTAACATTCCACACGTAGGTTTAAGGTGCACCTGTGCTCAGACAATGGTATATCAAAGTAATAGCGTGTCTATATGTAGAAGGCACGGTGTCGACGCAACCGTCACAAGACTTAACATGGTTTTTCCCTTAGCCAACAAAATGATCAGAAATATCAGACCACTGTTTCATGTGGGTCAACCTGCACTTAGCTGACCAGCCTCTTGGTCACTGAATCATCCGTTACATTTGGGTCCTCCACAATGCTTTCTCTTCCTCCCCACTCCGGTAGCTTGATCTGATGTCCTTCCCTGTCACATACACAGGAGAGCAAGTTGAGGTGTATAGGGTCCTGTGACAGCCACTCTACCTTCTCACTCTCTCCTCAGATTTTGTTCCATCAGCCCAAGAAGAAACTTTCAAATGTTTATGGGCAATAAATAAATATGATTAAAGAATCTTCATAGTACCATGGTTTTTATTAAAGGAGAAGTATGAGGTGAGTGAAACTCACTCATCCTCATAGTTCGAGCCGGCATGTGACATTGAAACCGTCGCACGTTGACTCTATAGATCGGGAAGTGAGAGAACACATACCGTTGCTCGCTCACTTCCCGATCATCTCCCTGCAGAGAGCCGTGACTTTCCCCACAGGGATTCCCCTCTCAGCGCTGACTGGGGGAACGGATGGGGGGTGGGTACAGCTGGCTCTGTCTCTAGATTGACAGCGGGCTTGCCTATCAGCCAGCTGGGTGGATCTCAACAGTATTGTCAGGATCCGTCCCAGCTGCGACGCTCTCAGTATATAGCGAGCTATAGCCTGCTATATACTGAGCTTTGAGTCACCGGAAAAGGTTAGTATGTGTCCTCCCGTGACCCTAAAGACAACTATGGACTAAAAAGGTTACCCTATAGTTCTTCTTTTAAATGAGAATCTGGAATTTTGCCATCTGGACAAGCGGGCATTATACACTCTGAAAACTACTTTGTTTATTGCTTGGGTCCTTTTATTTTTAAAAGCCTATACAAAGTCCAATATCAGCATCATATTCTCTCACCACTGTCTCCAAAATGTAGAGCCCTGCAGTGAAAGAGTTGACATCTTTATGGCCTTGTTAAGAGACCACAAAATGTTGGTGTTATTTTGCAATCTGGGGTTCTGAAAGTCATTAACCCCTTCATGACTGAGGCCTTTTTTTCATTTTTTGCACCCATGTTATATTCCACATTTTAGGCCTGAAAATTACTTAAAACCCCCAAACATTATATATTTTCTGAATGCCAAGACCCTATACAATATAATGGTGGTATTTGCAAATTTTTATGTTGCGCAATATTAGCGCAACTCCTTTTTAAACCCCAAAATTTAGTGATAAATTTAATTAAATGCCCCAAAACACAACAAAAACTTTTTTTTTTTAACTTTACTTTGACTGCTATCACATGGGGGGGCTTACAAGCCCCCCCCCCCAGTCACGAAGGGGTTAAGGGGAAATTCAGATCAAATTTGTAGAAGTGTTAGTACTTCTGTTTGGGATTTTTGCTGCCTGTGTCCCTGCTAGAGAGATTTACTCTCACTTCCTGTCTCAGTGACTACACAGGAGTTGGGCAGGAATCTCCCAACATGGGCAAAGACCGCAATTAAAACCGACAGAGGATGTAACCCTTTCCCACTCTGCTCATATGAAAGGTTTTCTTTCTGCCTGCATCTTTAAATAAGAGATTGCCCCTTACCTTCTGGTCTTGGTGACTTTACAAGTTTGGTTGAAATCTCCCTATTGGGGGCAGCAACAAAAAGCAGACATAAGTCCTAGCCCTCCCTCATTCTAAAAACTTGGGGAAAAACCCCCCACAAAACAGTGCAGCTTTAGAGCATGGGATGATAACAACTGTAGAAGTCGCTTACAGCAATAAAGTCAGACTAATCATTCGATCCAGATATACTGGAAAGTGCAATTCTATGCTAATCTACTTATGATTTTATTTCAGCTCTCCTTGTTTCTGATTAACCCCTTAATAACACTTAGTCAGTAATTGGCTCCTTCTTTCCCTTCTCCCCTTTAACTATTATCCCGATGATTTGTTTTTGTTGTTTTTTTCTGTTTGTCTAAACATTAATAAATTATTATTTTTTTCCATTTGTAAATAACATTGCAGTGCTTTGTATCATAATCATTTCAGTGTTATTTTAAACAGGACAAATTCTAAAATAAAATGTATATTATATGTGTATATATACTTTTGTTATTTCATCGTATACTTCTTATCTATAGTCAGTTTAAAAAAATGGGTTGCATAAAAAATAAAATCATTTGTGCAAGACAATATCACCAAAAGAAAGGCAACAGCGTTTTCTCTCATTTTTTTTTTATGCATGTTTTTGCATTATTTGTTTTTTGTGCGTTTTTGCCAGCAGATTGTTGGAAATGGGCAAACACACGTAGAACGTGTGCAAAAACACAAGGGGCCAAGAAGCGCTTAATCTGCCAAAATGAAGCTCATGTACTTTTTTCCAGCGATTGGTGTTATGCTACAACCGAAAAAACATTCAGATGTGAACATGGCCATAGGAATAAATGGGATTTTTTTGGGGGCGGGTTTTTTTGAGCGTTTTTTATGACCCAAAAAGCGCTACAAGACTTTGGGTTTGATTGAGGGCTTAAGGCCCCATTCAAACTGCGCGATTCGCAAATCGCGCTTTTGTCGTACGATTTGCATTTTGCCCGATATCGCGCAAATGCTTGCATTGAATATCGGCAAAATCCGCTCCAAAAAGGGTCCTGCTGTAGCGACGCACAACCCGCGTCAGCAGGACCCTTTTGCCCCATTGCCAAGCATTGGAGAGCGATATTGCGCGGTAAATAGCCGCGATATCGCAGGAATTACCGCGCGATAAATCGCTCAGTGTGAACGGGGCCTTAAAGTGGCACTAAACTCAGGGGCTAAATCTTAAACATCTGTCCTTCCTTCTGGAGGATGGCTACTAATGTTCCCCATGGTCCCTGTGTGTGTTGCAAAGTAGTCACCATACCAAGCTCACTCCTGTGATGGACTACAATCTCATGTTTTTAGTTTACTAATTTGTATTGAGATTGTAGTCCATCACAGGAGTGAGCTTGGAGCGGTGGCTTTACAACACACACAGGCACCATGGGGAACAATAGCAGCCCCCCTCCAGAAGGAAGGACAGTGTCGGCACCAATTCAGAGATGGTTTGAGGATCTACAGCCGAGTGATACACAAATATGATACATTTTTATTATTAATTAGGGTACTTGCATGCATTTTTAAGATTTAACTCCTGAGCTTAGTGTCACTTTAAGATTTTGCTTCATTCATATTTAGGATCAGTGACCCCCTAACTAGTGATTGAAGAATGAGAATAACAGCCCTGGAGATTGCACGTCCAAGAAACAACAAAAAAAGCAGTGACAGCTCCTGTATTTCCATCTTTACAAGTTCCCTGTAAAGCATATCTGAAGTCTCCAACGGGTTATTTGTGTAAATAAGACTATATTGGTGAAAGTTCCTGAGGCATTGCTAAGGTCAGCTTTGTTGAAAGGGAGGAGCACTGTTGAGGTGGAGTCACTTTACCGGCCTGTAGAAGCGATCTGACGGCAGCTGAGCCGCCGGAATCGCTTCTATTGTAAAGCTGACAGCCGGCTCTACAAAGCCTGTTTAAATGGGTCTGCTGCCAGTGACGTACTGTGTACGTCACTGTTCACTAAGGGGTTAAATGAACCCAAATCAATGATGACATTTAGTTTTCTAGAGGCACTGTGTATTCTAAACAATCATGTTTTTTTCCTTTTTAGAAAATAGTGCTTTCACTTTTTATTCATCCTCTGTTACATTTTAGTACTACAGATCTTCTTCTTTGGCCTCTTTGCAGCCACTTCCTGTTTAGAGACTCTTGTCATTGCTCGGGGAAGGTTTCCAGATGTTGTCAATAGCAGAACATGCCTGCACAAAAGAATGTGGCATGGTTGCTTATAGTCTTCGCTGGAAGCATGTGATCCAACTCTTCCCAATCTGTTTAGATGTCTCTATTTATTGGAAGTAACTGCAGAATGCTGCGTAAGCCTTTTGCTTTATTTGGCTTTAGTCTTGTCCTCGCTCTTGGTACAAAACTGCCCATAATGTAAGACAATAGTCAGTTGTGGATCCTGAGACTTTTCCTTGTGTTAGTTCACATGAGGAGTTTTTAAGGTCACGTGAATATCTTTTTTGGGTTGAAAGAGGAATGTAACTGTGAGACCTGTGACAACTAATTTCATAGATGCTCAGAAATACATTTTATGTTTTCATGTTCCTGGCTTTCAAGTGCTCATGTGAGGGAAAACAGTAGGGCCATTAGGAGTAATGCCTAGGGTCATTTCTTTCAGTGCCCTGAAATAGTTTGGTCATCAAGGGACATTAGGTCATAACATCACGCTAGCACTGTTCTTTCAAATCATGTATGAATGCTCGATGAATAAACAAATGTAGGGAAAATAAATCTATATTTAACTTTTTTTTTTTTCTTTTTTTTTTTTAGAGAGAGAGTTTTGAAAGTTGTTTAGTTTATTTTGCCTTCTTTTACTGTATCATTTTGGAAGAAAGTGTATGATTTATGTTTTAGTGCATTCCAGATGCAGTCTTTTTCCAATTAAGGTGTATGTCAAGGTAAAACTTATTTTTTATGCCCAGCTCCAGAGTGCCCGCCCTCCTCAATGTAAGGGTTAAATGCTTGTCTATGGGTAGAAAGATCTTCTATGCAACTGGCCCCATAAAGCCTTCTCTCATTGGTGCTCCTGGCCACAAACTTTCTTCCTTAATAGCGCTGCATTGTACATGACAGCAAGTGACCACCCATAAACTTGAAGTGTGATGGAGAGGAAGCGAGCACTGGTGCTGCCGGAGCAGGGGTTAATTAAGATCACCCTCTTCCTGTACCCCCTAGACCTAACAACACTGTAAGGGTTTGGGGTTTTAGGTTTTGGATAGAGGAGAAAAGGGTGTTTTTTCCCCCCATGTCCTTCTAGGGTTATTTCCCTTCACTTCTGTCTGTAAAGGCAACAGGAAGAGAGAAGATCCACCCAATTGAGGAGAATTCCTAACTTAGACAATTGTCACCAGAACATTTGTCCCCATTGGAAAAAAATGAACCTCTTCCTCTTGTGAAACCTGTAGAGTTTATGGTTTCACCTCACTTTGTGCCTCAGTGACACTCAACTGGGGGGGTGAATCTATCCAGCTGAGACACCGCAATAAAAACTTGGCAGAGGGTGTAGCTGGTCCTCAATCCATCTAAAACTACAATAAAAAGGTTTGCCTTTTACATGCCCTGTCCATTTATTGGCCTGCTTAGGTGCATACATGTACAAACATGTCCTATTCAGAAAAACCACTAGGCCTCATCACAGATATGAACTAGCCTCATAACATTGAATGGGATTTCTCCTTGAACACATTTTCATGCAGTATACAGGAAAACTGACATGAATGAATGGTCCCAACTGGTGATGGCAAGGTATTAAGAAGGGAACATAGTGCTTTTCAGTCTTCATCAATGTTCTTTAAACACTGCTCAATGGCTGCTATAATTTTGCAGGGTTATTCACAAAAGGGTGAAGAGTTTGGAGAAGGCAGGAGACGTGAACAATCTAGGACAACATAGATGATTTGGGAAAATTCTCCAATTCAGCTCACTTTCCAGTTCAGCTATGTTGTCCTAGATTGTTCACCTCTCCTGCCTTCTCCAAACCCTTCACCCTTTAGTGCAGGGGTAGCCAAACTCCAGCCCTCCAGCTGTGGTGAAACTACAAATCCCATGATGCATCTCTCTCCGGGAGTCGTGGCTGTGAGAATCTTGCAATGCCTCATGGGATTTGTAGTTCCACCACAGCTGGAGGGCCGGAGTTTGGCTACCCCTGCTTTAGTGCATAACCCTGTTTATTTAGTTTTTCCTCACACAGTACTACCTATGTGCAGCGGTTGTGCAGATTGTCTCACTCAAGCATTGGTTTGGGGGAATCAAAGTGATTTTGAGTGAAAGTGTGCAATTTTAGAGGCGATATCTTGTACAAGGCTCGGCCTTCATTGTAGATTTAGTGTTCTGCTTACTAAAAAAAAGACGCTTCAAAAGAAGCTATATGATTCCTAGTGTCTGATTTGTCTGTTGTCTTATTGTCTTTCTAAAATGATTACACAATTGGGTTTATTATGTCCTCTAAAACAGGGCTGGGCAAATCCCAGGAGTCAGGTAGCCAATGCTCCTTTTAAAAATGAAGCTGCTGCCTGATTTTGTTGTTTTCTCTAGTTGTTGTCATGCAACTGATTTCTAAAAAAAACCCACTGTCCTGGTGGATTGGACAGACTGGTTCCTGAACTCCATAATAATTTGTCCACCCCTGCTGTATTCTGCCAACCATATTATGTCTGGTGACATGATCGTACTTTGGATAATACAAGTTTTCCTGTTTTTGTCTCTCATAAAAGTATCGGCTCCTTTTCTGCACTATAACAAAACATTTGTTCCACATGTTGAAGTGTCGGTGTTTCCCTGGTCAAGTCGTTTTTAATCTACTTCAGGGGTGTGGACATTTTTGAAAAAACTACTTGTCCAAGGACTAAAGCGGGGGCCGAATCTACTTGTCCCTCAAGACAATCTACTTGTCCTGATAAAAAAATAAATAATTTTAACCAAAACCGTATTTAGCAGTGCTAAGAAGAGCTTCTCATTGGTCAGTGCCGTCAGGTGACTGCGTTGACCAACAAGTGCTTGCAATTTGCGAGCGAAATTCAGAATACATGGAACAGGTACAGATAGTACACGCTGGTGGACGGGGAGGGCCGTTCGCCAAAAGGTAAGTATAGTGGGAGGGAGATTTGTGCGGGTAATTCCATTTTTCCAAATTACTTGGGAAAGTGAATTTACCCTTTAGGGTTGGTGCAGACTTGGGGATTCCCGGGACGTGCGATCGTGTGCGGTTGCATACAGCGGTTGCATCCGCATGTATGGGGTTACATCTGCGGGACAATCGCTGAAAAAAAGGTAGATGTACCTATGTTCACGACGTGCACCGCGCAGTGTTTTCAACTGGGATCGCCCGGGTGGTATTGCAGCACGTAAACGCGCAATCTGCCTGGCACGACTGGGGTGCCATTAGAAAATAATGGCACTGACAGCACGATCGGCCGTGGTGTGCGATTCCGTGACCACCCAGCCATCCGCTCGTTTTCGTGCACGATGACCGGGCAGTCACGGATCGCACACCACTGCCGATTGTGCTGTCAGTGCTATTATTTTCTAATGGCACCCCAGTCTTGCCAGGCAGATTGCGCGTTTTTCTGCTGCAATACAGCCCTGCCCGTGCGGTTTCACACGATCGCAGTTGAAAACACTGCGTGTTTATTCGCATGCAGATGGGGGCAGCGGGGCTGGTTTTAATTTTTTCAATTTTTATTTACTTTGTAAAAAATGTTCATTTGTTTTATTATTTTTTACATTTTTATTTAGTTACATTTTTTATTTTTACTTTTTTTTATTATAAACCTAACTGTATTGCTATCACACAGGGGTTAACAATCCCCTGTGTGATAGCATTTGGAGGTGACAGGTACTCTTTATTGAACCTGGTCACCTCCAACACAGGAGTTCTAGCAGGCTCTGTGCTAGAACTCCTGTGACAGGAACGAGCAGCGGCTGCCGAGGACAGAGGCTGAGGGAGGTGACAGCCTGTCACTACTCCACGCCCCCCGCTCTCAGCGCTCCACGCTCTGTCCCCGCTCTCAGCGCTCCACGCTCTGTCCCCGCTCTTAGCGCTCCACGCTCCGTCCCTGCTCTCGGCGCTCCACGTCCCCCGCTCGCAGCACCGCTCTCGGCGCTCCACGTCCCCCACTCGCAGCGCCGCTCTCGGCGCTCATTTTAATAAAAGTCTGTAGCAGGGCTAAAACAGTGAAAAAAGCACTTGGCCGCGGCACCCGGAACTACATGTCCCGGGCGTCACGAATTCCACACCCCTGTACTTAGTTTGTACCTACAGTCTACTAATTTGCTATTCTGTTTGGTTGTTGAATAGGAATTTAATGTGGGTTGTTAATGTGGGTTTTTTGTATATTTTCAGCATCTACGTCATGGTTCGAATCCTACCGAGAAAGCTTTTTTCAGTCCATGCCAGCCTCAGATCATGAATTCCTAAACCACTATTTAGCCTGTATCCTTTTTCAGTCTGATTTACTTTGCTGTTTGTATGTGTATGCAAAGTTTTAAAATGTGTGTAGTGATTAATATGCATTGGCCTACCATCACCTTCTGAAATGAACTTCGATTGACAATAAGTTTGACTGTATTGCCATCCATTTGATGACATTGACTCTCCAGGCCACATTACACAGTATAAAACTACAATGATAAATATGCTTTGCTATGGTGTGTTACATTCAAGTTCTTCTATCTGCAAAATAAGCAACATCCAAAATGCGCATCAGATCTTCTCTGCTGTGTATCACAAGGGTTATGTTGCAATACAAATCCCGAGGTATAGTACACAGTATGAAATTACACACCACCAAGTCTTGTCACTATTGCAGCTTTATTTACGTAAAGCTGAACGTCTTGCAAGCTGCTGATTGCAAAATAAAATATGCCTGACATCTGTTTTACACTGAAAGGATTTGTAATTCTGTGTAGTTGGTATTGTCAGCCAAATTTCCTGCCTAATAATCTGGTCAAATCCCCAACCTCCAGCAGAGGAGAAGAGCAGCCTGAACAAGAACATGCCCACAGTCTGCTGACTGGATAGTGAAGGAGCTGTGGTACACCGATGAGGTCTTTCCCCTGCTCACTCTTCTCTTCTCTGCCAATGTGTGCTTAATTCTGGGCCTCTTTCTTTCTGTCTGAGTGCTGCTAAGCTGTACCTAAAATAGAGGTGTATAGAAGTATATTAAACCATTTTTAAATTGGTATCAACTGAATTCACTTTTTTTTTTCATGGCTTCTTGAAATTCAGTTTTAATCCGTATTGTTCATTCTCGTAATGCTACAAATGTAGCTCAGCAACTGATACGTAACATATGAGAATGGTTTAAGCTGAACCCCAGCCTTACCTTTAGGCCCCTTTCACATGGGCAATCCGATTGGGTCCTCCTGTCAGTTTTTCCAGTGGGCCTGATCGGATGCACAAAGCTAGCCTATGGACAGCTGTGTGTAAATGGACGGACGCCCGTTACATCTGGTTATCCCCGACTCCGGCCAGGTCCAGAAAAACCAACGGATCAGAGATCCCTTTTGCTGGACCAGATCGTGCTGGATGGGAGGGGGATGGGGGGATGGGGGGGCAATCTGATGTAAATAGACACATCCAATTCCCCATAGCATAGACCGACATGGGGTCTGGTCATTTCAGTTTTTTTTTTCCTCCATCGCATGATGGAGGAAAAACCTGGACGGGCACGGATGTCACAGCGGTGACATCCGATGCGTACTGCTTCGATCAGGAGAGGATCTGTGCCCAGATCCCTTCCTGATCAGCCTGTGTGAAAGGGGCCTTAGTCTTGCACAGTTGTACAGGCCCCTCTCCTGTACTGACATTTCCTGCTCTGATTTAACTGCACACTGTTAGCTGCTCTTCGAGCCCACCTCATTTCCTGGTGGGAGGACGTCCAGCAGCATCTTTTACTCCCCAGCTTGACTGTCCCTGGCCCACCGCTTTCATTCTTTGGATTTCAGTTCAAATTTCAGTCATGAAGGCTCAGCTTCACATGTGGGCATTTGCAGGGGTAGTTTGCATGCCTAGAAAAGCCCACTGCTCCAGACTGATATCCACCCATCAAATTTGCATAACCCAAGAGACTGCCCACTGCTTTTATCTGGACTGAGGCAGAGTGCTGTGATGTTTTCTGGAAGCTATGCACAGCACTCTGCCAGCCCCTTCTACCAGCCACGAGATCTATGTGATGACATCACTGGGTCTAACATAAGGTATATCATGAAAACAAAATGGTTTAATGTAAAAAATTCAGTAGAATGTTGATGAGGGGAAAAGGATGAACCAGGGAAGGGAAATGTAAGTAGATTAAACTTCAGCTGTAAGTTGTTACTTAACAAACTGTTCAGGTATGTTAGTAGTTTCTTCCCATGAACCAGAACCTGTGGAGCAGTTTCTCAAGTTATCGCAAGAGCAGCATCGGATTCAACACAGTAATGACTATAACTATCCTAAGTGGTTTACACCCAACACTCTGAAGTATTATGTTCTGCTGCACGATGTCAGTAGCGGTGATGAGAAAAGGTCAGTCGCACTTTTGTGATATTAATCTATTACTTACAATGAGAACTGTGTTTATTCATGTGACTTATAGCAGTTCTTGATGACCTTTTCTTGTTTATTAGATTATTAGACCTGAAGTCTTGTACTCATTAAACTACTGTATATACGGCCTTTGTCAGCAGGTTTTTCTTTGCATCAGATAGGTTTTTCGTTTTCCATAAAAGTCTATGCGAATGCAAAACCCACTTGAAACAAGTCAAATGCAGGTCGGAAGGAGATCAACGGCAGGTCAAATGTACCTGTCAATTAATTCTGAGTGATCGCAGAAGCGTCTCAAAATGTTGTCAAACTGACGCCCAAAGCCGGTTGACCAAGGCCCCAACACTGATATTTTGTTTGAAAATTGTAAAAAAAAATTTGAGCTTTTGATTTGTCACATCTCTCTTCTTTGTTTTCACTGTTGTCCTGTTTTCTTAAGGGCTGATACAATTTATGAAGAAATGATACAACGATATGGGACTCAAGGATGCTACTTACTAAAGATTAATTCTCGAATGTCAGTTAAAGGAACAGATGAACAAATACCTGATCCCTGGAGCCAGTACATCCAGAAAAACAGCATGCACTACCAGGTATGCTTTCAAGGGGCATCTTTGTCAGGGATCCTGAGTTGCCAGGAAGAATTTATTGTGCTTTGTGTCATTTGATCAAAGATGTCAAGTGGGAAAACATTTGACTTAAAGGAGAATTATGGGGTGACTCAAAAACACTCATCCCCATAATTCAAGCTGACCTGTGACACTGAAGCTGTCACAGGTCAGCTCTATTGATCATCAAGTCGGCGAGCACATACCGCCGATCACTGACTTCCCAATCCTCTCCCTGCAGAGATCAGTGGCTGTCGGTCACCGCTCCCCGCAGGGATCCCCCCCCACTCTATTTCTCCACCGCTGGCTGGAGGAACGGACAGGGGAGGGGGCGGGCACAGCTGGCTCTACGTCTACAGAAGCAGAGCCAGCTTTCAATCAGCAAGCTGGGTGGATCTCTACAGTATTGTGGCATGGCTCTGTGCTTTCAGCATATTTTCTGAGCTCCCACATGATAGTAACCCTATATTTTTTTTTTTGGGGGGGGGGGTCACAGGTTCCTTTTTATAGTTTAAAGCCTTGGTTCTCAACTGTTGGGTCGTGACCCAAAAGTGTGTCGCGACCCCATGTTCAGTGGGTCGCCATGTGCCTTCCTCAGCCTCCCCCTTTTTCTTGCACTGCCGGTTCTTGAGCCAAACAGCCATTCCAAATATGCTGCCCGGTGCTGAGTGTCAGCTTGAGGTGGGATGGGGCTATGGCCGAGAGGGAGCTCCATCCATTTGCACAGCTTCCTCACTCGTCCTGTAGAGGTGCCTGGACCAGAGTGATATCACATTCTTGCTCCCAGCACCTCTGCAGGGCATGCAAGGGAGCTGTACAAGCATTGCACATATGGATGGAGCTCCGTCACAGCACAACAGCCCACACTGGACCCCAGGCTGAGGAGCCACTCCAGTTCTTGTACGTTTATGGAGAATGGATGGATCTTTTGAATGTTACACAAACGCACCTCCCCGCCTGCATAGAACGCACGGTACTGCAATGCTGTGCGTTCCATTGCCGTGCGGCTTTGGTCGCAACTTAATGACCAGGGATAAATGTGGGTCCTGAGGTCACACAGGTTGAGAACCACTGGTTTAAAGTATTGGGGGAAAAGGGAGCTGGAATGTCTGGGCTCTGGCAGTGGAGGAAGGTAAGTAAAGCTGGCCATACACTCAGCATTTTTTGTTTTTTTCTCAGCCCCAAGGGCTGAATGAAAAACAAAAAACATTTGATTCTCCCATTCGGGCTAAATAATGTGATGGATGCCAAATTACACAAACAGTGAGTACAGCTGATTGCCTTCTGCCACTGCTCGGTATACAATTTTAAACCCGACTCCTCCGACCAGGAGGGGTGCAAGCAGAGGCGCACACTGTTTGAATTTTGGCTCTGTCAGCAGGAATCCACATAAATATTGGCAGTGTATAGCCATCTTTATTACTGGTAAGGGTTCCTACAGTAAAGTGAACCTTTTACTTTGGCCAATATTGACAAAATGCAGGTTGACTTTAAAGATGAACTACTGACAGTTCAGGAAAAGGTGAATTCTGATTCGGCGGATAAAACTTTACCTTTTGCAGTGGGGCTCCCCTCACACTGAAAGCATTAAAGTCTGGTTTCGTCTTGGGGATAGCAATAAGCAGAATACTTACCTTGTTGCTTGTTCCCCCTGAGAGCATCAGAGAGCACCAGCGGCTGAGGGAATTGGCAACAGTGGGCAGGTCTTGGGCATCCTGAGGTACAATGCAGGACCGCCGGTCCTGCATTGTACATGATGATCTCCAGAAAGCTGTGACCAGTTTGGCAGTGAAGAGGACCGGGCCTATGGGACCACTCTTACAAAGAGGAGGAAGCCTGCAGAAACAAGAGTAAAAGTGAGAAAAAGAGGGCAAGCGCAAAATGCAATAATCATATCGATTTCGAAGAAGAATTAATCTTTTCATAAACTCTCAGTAGTAAGCTGAACTCTGATTGTTTGCCATGAACTCTTACACAATGTCCATCATTCTAGCCTTTTATCTGACTCCACATGTGTTGGCTAACAAGTGATCAAACTAATAAAGAGGATCTGTTATTGATTGATATAGCTCAGAGCAAGAACAAATGCATGGGAAGTGGCATTTTAAAAAAAATGTGCTGGAACCCACTGCAATGTTCATAATATAGTGGCACTCGCATGGGATAACACCTTCAGTCCTATTGCAGTGAGAAAAATAATCAATGAAAGCACGCTGCACAGTTAATCTTAACTGAAGCCCTACTAGTCAGAGCCATTATATCTGGCTCTTCGCCTTGTTACCTGTCAGAGGCTATATTAGTTCACACGTTTTGTAAAAGTCTATGCCGTGATTTCCGTTTGTTTTTAGAAACTTCACAATATTTTTAAAGCTTTGTTTTAAAAACTGTTATTTTTGTTCTAGGATTTGTGTGATGATGGGTCCAGTACTATTTTAGCAAACAAGAATTCAGACCATGTCATTTCTGTGGATGGTTTGGAACACTCTGTGAAAGGTTGGAATATATTTAAAAATGTTCAACATTGACTGTTCATGTTTGCCTGAGATGTCTCTATAGATTTGAGGACTTTTCTAAAGATGGTGATACTTATTTGAAAAACGTCTTAAGCTGAATTTAGATCTCTGTACTCTACTGCGTGTTAAAACACTTGTTTCAACCCATGGTATTTGTGCACTGTGGCGCCCTGCCATTCATTCTGAATGCCACCCCAAGCTCATATACAGTAAAAAATGTTGTGTGTTGAGGCTCTTTAAAGCAGAACACCAGGATTTTTTTTTATTAACCCTTGCAGTAGGGCTACCTCCGCACTTCAAGGGTTAAGTGCTCATTTGTGTCTAGGTGGAAAAAAAAACGTATACTTGCCAGACCATCCGAGTCAGCATGTTCTTAGACTGGTGTCTCGTGCGTCTCTCCCCCTCTGCTGCAGCAGTCTAAGGATCATTGTGTCATCACGCTCTATACACTGTGTATAGGATAGGCTGTGTATAGACGTGAGGAGCTGTCCATCACAGAAGCAGGGAAGCCGGCTTGTTGGTCTGTTTAGTATAACTTTCTTTAAGGGCCTGTGTAACGTAAATGGAATGGCTTCACATAAAGCGTGTCAACGCATATAAGACGCGCCGGTTAACACATGTTTATGTGTATCTACCCTTAAAATAAATATTTTGAGTTCATTAGTTTGGGATTTTATAATCTTTCAAGAATGTGGCATGTATTTCCTCCTGCTAGGAGTAGTTACTGGTGATTTATTCTTTTACTTTATGTATTGCCAGTACTCTTTTCATACATTTTAAATGGTCTGTCCTCCCATGAAGTAATCATTTTGGTTAGGGGTGTGGTGTAGTGGGACCCCTTCAACTTTTGTGCTTGATTTTATGAACCAGCCCCTTGCTGCATATAATATGATCTGTGCTCTGACACAATAGTTACCCTCCAAATCATTGAAGTTTGAGAGAGGAGAAAATATACAGGTTGTTGTATATAATGTAATGAACAATGTCTGGGGCAGAAGCCATAATAGGAAACGTCATCAAATGGTGCTATTTCCTATAGTTAGTCTCTTCTCTCAGTTATCATTGGTGCACAAAGCTAGAGCTCCAGACTGTATCTACCAAACATATATAAAGGTCTGAATTTGCAACAAGTGTTAATATGCTTCCTTTCTCTAATTTGTCATTTCAAGGAATTTTCCATTTGAAAATAGAAGTATCTGATTTTTGTAATATACAACACACACATACACATATACTCTGTAACGGGGTAGACAAACTCTGACCCGCCAGCGGTGGTAAAACTACAAATCTCATCATGCATCAGCCGCCGAGTCTTGCAAAGATCATGGGAATTGTAGTTGCACCACAACTGTAGGGTTTGCCCAGAGTTTGCCTACCCCTGCTCCATAGTGTCTCTAGTGCAGGGGCGCCCACAATTGTTCCAAAATCTACTTTTCAAATGACAAGCTCAATGAGATCTACCAACGAAAAAACACCTACATTCAGGGGGAGAAGGGAGCATGGCGGTGCATTGCAGTCAATGGCAGCGCAGCCACACCACTCACACGCAGTGCAATCGCTCGCACCCGGAACGCAGGCACATTAGTGCCTGCGTTTCGGTCCAGTGCGATCTGCAAAAATGCTGCAAGCATTATTTTTGCAGATTGCACTGGACCGGAATGCAGGCAGGCGATCGCACTGTGGGCGGGGGGCATGGCTGCGTTGCCATTGACTTCAATACAACCCCACACCCCTCCTGCACCTGAACGCAGGGAGTCGGCCGGCTTGCATTCCAGTGCGTTCTAGAGGCGCCGGCATCCTGTCCTCCCGCGGTGCTCGTGTGGCCGACGTTGCACACGGGGAGAGGTTTCCTGCCCCTTTCCGTCTTCGGCGTCTGACACATTCAGCCGGCAGCCACACGAGCACCGCGTGAGCATAGCCGTAGCTAGCTCCTTTTGCGCCCGAGCCAAGAAAAAAAAACGTTTTTTTTACTATTTTTATTTATTTTTTATTCTTTTTTTATTTAATTTACATTTTTTAAATTACAGCAGCCTCTGTTCTAAATGGATAGAAAGCACCGAGGCTTCCCATTCATTCAGAAACTATTTACTATTAACCAGTTTCTGAATAAGGAGGAGCCTCTGTACAATGGGGAGTGCTACTCTTGAGAATCTCATGAATGAACAGGAAGTGATGTAAATCACATCCTGCTCATTTATAACTGGGGACACATAGTACTATGTGCCCCCAGGTCAGTTGATCGCTCCAGTGTTTGTTCTGCACAGAGGATTGGTAAATATCATTGATATGTACCGACCCTCTGCCGCTCGGCCACGCACACGGGGGCTCAGCTTCTCCTCTGGATCTCCGGTGCTCTCCCAGGCAGAGGCAACGGGGGATCCGAGGAGAAGTGAGGAAAGCACTTCAGCCGCGGGGGAGGGGGGCATTCGGAGGCAGCAGGGATCCAGAGTAGCCCCGCGGCAGGAGTACAGGACATTGTGATCTACCAGGGATCGCTTTTGCGATCAACTGGTAGATCGCGATTGACATAATGGGCACCCCTGCTCTAATGCATATGTATCTGGAGTCTGTGGGAACCCTGTTCTTGTTTGAACCAAATGCTTATAAAAACAAAGGTCACTGTTTCTGTTGGTATCAAATAAACTATCATTTTTAACTGATTTTGTTTAGGTTTATGAAAGTTGTTAGGAATTGCATAATGATTTCTGTATGATTTCATGCATAAACCCAAGTAATACATTGATTTAGTGATTATATATTTGTTTTGTTTTTTCCTTCTTTACAGAGGGTCTGTCAAACAGTTTTAAGACTCATCCACTCGACCAGCTTAATGATGCTGGAGGTAGCTTTGACGGTCTGGATAATGAAAAAATGCAAAGTTCAGTCGGTGAGGTGAAGAAGAACGTAACAGGAACTCCCCATGGCACTTGTTTGGCTCTTACTGATCATGATCGTATTAGACAATTCATACAAGAGTTTACTTTCCGTGGACTCATACCTCATATAGAAAAGACTGTACGTCAGCTCAATGATCAGGTCAGTTAGTAGCAGTGTCCTGTTCCTCGTATGTGGGCTTTCTGCAAATATTGTTCTTAAGTATGACTTCTGACTCGCTGTGGGAGAATCAATCAACATCTAAAACAATGGAGTGACTCGATCAAGTCTTAAAGGAGAACTATGAGGTGAGTGAAAATCACTCATCCTCATAGTTGGAGCCGACATGTGACAATGAAACTGCCACACGTTGGCTCAAAAGATCGGGAAGTGAGCGAACACATACCATCGCTCGCTCACTTCTCAATCTTCTGTCAGTCACCGCTCCCCACGGGGAGTCTCCCCCCCCCTCCGATCCTCCAGTGCTGACTGGAGGAACGAACGTGGGAGGGGGCGTGCACAGCTGGCTCTGCCTCTAGATAGGCAGAGTCGATAGGCAGAGTCAGCTGTCATTCACGCAGCTGGGTGGATCTCGACAGTATTGTCCAGTATTGCCAGCTGTGGCGATCTTGGTATACCACGAGCTGTGGCTTGTGATATATTGAGCTTTGGGTCACGAGAGGATGCTAGTATATACCCTCCTGTGACCCTTAAGAGGACTATGGGGAAAAACACTTACCCAGAGTTCTCTTTTAAGTAAAAATTGTCTGTATAAGCCACTTAAAAAATGGTATTGTTTCAGTTGAATCAGTTAGATTAAGACTTTCATTCTTCAGCTATTGGTTTCCAGCGCAGTTTTGAATCTAATTGTTTTTTAAGACAACACAGATCACTGTATGGAAACGATTTATTCTGTTACAATAAGGAGAACATGCTTGTTTCATTTTCTTTTGCTTACTGGAAATAAAGAAAAAAAGGTAACATGTTGCAATCACAGCTTCTACAAATGCATTTTTTATTCCAGTTAATTTCCAGGAAGGGACTGAGCCGATCACTGTTTTCTGCCACAAAGAAATGGTTCAGCGGTAGTAAAGTACCAGAGAAAAGCATTAATGAGCTGAAGAATACCTCAGGATTATTGTAAGTAGAGCATTTGCTCCATTTTAAAGCAAAACTCCACGCAAATGGCGACATGCACAGTTAACCTCCCTGGCAGTATTCACGAGTGTAGCTCGTGGTTACTATTCCATACCATAAGCAGTAACCCCAAGCTACACTCGGGAATGCTGCATAGCATTTACTTACCTTGTCCCTCGAGCTGCGCTGTGTTCCCCTGGCCGATGCCAGCATCCGTCTTCCAGGTTCAGTCCCTTGCGAGCGTACGTGTCTCAAGGGGGTGGAACCGGAGGGATATTAAAAAAAAATTTGAAAGAAAAATGACACAAAAAATCATACCGCCAGGGAAGTTAAAACAAATAAGTGAGCTGTTATACAAAGGATTTGTAATTTTGTTCAGCTAGTCTTGTGATTCACACAGGGAAGGGGACCTAGTGATTTCCAGAGTGGACTGTGTCTGATGTGTGTGGCCCTAGGGCCTTGCTCTCAGGCTTCCCCAGAGTGGAGCAGCTGCATGCTGAACTCTGTGCAGCACAGCTTTCAGTGGCAGGGGCTCGGCCAGGACAGAGCGCCACCTGCCGGCCAAGTCAGAGAACTGCACCCGGCCAGCAGCAGCTGAGCGCCCAGATAAACGGAGCAGCCAAATTGAACTTGCAATAGCGATCTACCAGAAATAGCTTTGCGATCGACTGGTAGATCGCGATGGGCCCCCTGCCGTAGACAGGTAACTATGTAACTCAGGCCTGTAGTCTTGTGCCTAATTGACCACATATAAAAAGGCTGCTTCTTCAGCAGTGACAAATCAACTTTTTAAAAATGTGTTTAATAAAAAAATGACTCTCTTAAATGAACCACCATTTTTCCTATGATTGTTCATTTAATGGTCCCCATGTATAATGTTTGTTTAACATGGACCCGTACTCAAAAAGTGAAAATTTGCTTTCCTTTAGAGAACATTTAGAAATGTTACTTGTGTCTAAGCAATACCCTGAAATATTTACCTTATTGTCTTTAATTCTTCCTGAAAAATAGGCGTGTACTTCCTGGCATGAGAGGGTGCCTAGGCACTCAGCTGTGCCCTACAACCTTTCATCTGCACATCTCCATTGTGGGATCTAAGACACTGCTGCCTCACACAGCTTCACACTTCAGCAGATTTGGTGATTGTAATTGCTGTGCTGTTCACTGTTCTCCTTGCTGGAGGCCTTGGTATGAGGAAGCAGAGCTCCTCTACCAAGACTGCCACCTCCACACACTGTGCAGAACAAAGCATGGCAAATGAGTAATGGGGAAAAGATAAGCTGTAGGAAGAACATTGTTAACTAGTCCTTTTCCCTCTGAGAAAAGATGAGCAGAGGATATAAGTTATAATTTTTTTTTTCACATTTTAAAGCTCATTAGCCTTAATGAGAAGGTTGCTTTTACCCAATTTATATTGGAATAGGTTTGGCAGTGATCTTGCACACTTAATACACAGCCTTTTGTTTTCACATCCGTATAAGCTGGTCTATGCCTATATATTTTGAAAGGCCTGGCCCACCTGATTATAGTGTTTTTGGTTTGTTTTTTTCTAGATACCCACCTGAGGCACCTGAACTTCAGATAAGGAAAATGGCTGATCTATGTTTTTTGGTGCAACATTATGATCTGGCATACAGCTGCTACCACACTGCAAAAAAGGACTTTCTAGGTGACCAGGCAATGCTTTATGCTGCTGGGGCTTTGGTACGTACTGCACTATACTGACTGCTTTATTTGCAGCTAACATCATTCAATGTGGAAAGGTTTAGGATTTATTTTTGCTTTCTATGAGATTTTTTTCCTGACTTGTAGATATATCAGATTATATTTCCTGTTTTTTTCCACCACTCTCCGTTCTGTTTAACTTGTCACGTATGCATGTGTTTCAGGAAATGGCTGCAGTTTCTGCTTTTCTCCAGCCTGGTGCTCCCAGACCATACCCTGCTCATTACATGGACACAGCAATACAGACATACAGAGATATATGCAAGTAAGAATCCATTGTGTGACTAAATACATGTGCAAACTGTCCGGAGTACTTAAACCGTTACTTTTTTGGGAAAATGCTACTACATAGCACAAACTTTGTTTCTCAGGTATGACCAACAAAAAACGTACAGGCTGTTGTATTGCTAAATGGATCATCACACAACAAACATAATTCAGTGCTTCAAAGACCTACTAGGTAGGGTAGTCGTAAAATCGCATCTAAAAGCACTTTTTTCCTTCTGGAGACCAATGGTTGTGGTCTTCATACTTGGTACTCCAGTGGTCACTTCTGTGACACTTCACAAGCTGATCACAGCTCTTAAATCCTAGTTGGACAAAAAAATTTGATGGGGGTGCATGTTTAGAGTCTGCAAATGCCATATGGTTCTTTAAAACTCCATTTGGTTTGGGTAATCAAATGTAAGCAGTCTATGTAAAATAGTATTCTATCCTTTTTCTTTTTTTACAAGGATAATGTGCATACATATTCTGGTGACTGTTGCATGAAGTCGGTGCATGCACATGAAAAATCCTCCACAGCTTTTTGTAAGTTTGGGTTTGTTGTGTATTCTGTCTAGGAAGGAATGGGAGGATTGTTTATCACAGAGGCTCCTTGACTCAGCCTGCAGCTTTATGCTATATTTGTAAGCAACAGAAATGTCTGCTTTTATTTTAAATTGAAAGCAGGTTGATTATCTCCTCTGTGATATTTATATAGGTAGTCAGGAATGTTTGTACCAACATTATAAGAGGGTGGTATTATGGTGTGACATATTTGTTGGGGTGAACAATGCCCCTGGCTTCATCTCACAGATGGTAACCTATGTGCGTTGTGTGGAGAGTGCCTAGTCATCACACAGTGTTTTCTAGGCAAATGTTTTAAAAAGAATAAACTGTTTGTCAGTGAACACAGTTGAGGTTTCAATTCTATTCATGGTTTGGTGAAGGGGACACTAAAGGGGGCCTAAATTTTGCATTTAACAAGGACAGTTGTCCTAGGGAGCATGACGTCCTAGGGCCTTCCTCTGGGAACAACACACGCTGCTAATTCCTCAAGTTCAGGCTTGACTACATTCACATTACTGTGCTTTTTTTATTTAGACAGCCTGTGACATTGTGTACATCTAGTATGTGGATCATGGAGGGAGACAGGAAAGTGGAGGGGAGTAGACAAATGTGTGTATTTTAAAGACTAGCTGCAAGAAGAGTGACCCAGATATTAAGCTTTGCACCTTTCCAAGCATTAAGAAGTCATATATTGGCATTTGAAACTGAAACATCATAGTCATCATCAGGGGCGTCCCGAGGCCGGGTGTCACCCAGAGCAGAGACCGGGTGACACCCTGCCGTGATGTCATCACACATGCACGGTCATCTAATTGACGCTCCATGACCAAGCGCCTGCCTTTTTAGAGGGGGTGACACCAAAATGGTGTCACCCGGGTGTGGGCCGCTCCCCTCTTGTGATGCCACTGGTCCTCGTCATTCATTCTCTTGACCAAGTATGTTCAGACTGCGGTGGATTTGGCCCTCTACTGTGTAGCTTTTAAAGAAGCTGGAAAAAGTGCACGGATTTGTGTCTGTACGGGTTCTCATTTATCCAGGTCATGGTATAGCTAGTGGTAGTTGGTCACATTCAGCCAGACTCGTTTTGTAGGTATAAATATGTCTTGCTGCTTATTCAAGGAGTCTCTAATGTGTGTCAAGAACATTCCGCCAGCATTTAAAGCCACACAGGTAATTTGGTCATCTTCATCCAGCGTCCATGGAATAGGGCATGGCTACGGCCATTGTTTCTGTGGCTATAAATACTGTGGTGTTTTCCAGACACTCATTAGAAACAAACTCAATTTTCAGCATTGTGAGACAAGTCCAGTTGAATCTGACTAACTACTAGCTGCACATCTTTATATTAGCATATGTGGTTGCTTGCTGTCATAGTCTGATTGGCTCAATGGTAAAAGGTTCTGTAAGAGTATTCATGTATTTGCTTATGCTTTTCGTTTGCCAATGCAAGCAAATATAAAGTTGGAAAGCTTGTTTGTGTGCCATTGCAGTGACATATTTTCTTTTACGTAGGAATATGGTTCTGGCAGAAAGGTGCGTCTTACTAAGTGCAGAAATTTTAAAAAGCCAAGGGAAGTATTCAGACTCTGCCGCCCTCTTGATCCGTCTTACGAGTGAGGCAAGTAAATGTCACGTTAGTTTGGGTTTTGTGTAAGCAACGCTCTATATAAAGATTACACCCGACAAAAAATAACAATTCAGAACTGATATCTAGGTAGCATAAAATATCCTACAAAGTCCTCTCCCCATCCCTATAGCATGAATGTAAAAAAACTGTTCGTTTTTTGGGGTTTTTACTTTTTTAAGGTTTTTCAATGATATGCTGACAATAACTTTTTATGGCTACAGGACTCTGATTTGCGGAGTGCACTACTTCTTGAACAAGCTGCTCATTGCTTCATTAACATGAAGAGCCCTATGGTGAGGAAGTTTGCTTTCCATATGATACTAGCAGGCCATCGGTTTAGCAAAGCAGGCCAGGTGAGTACAGGTTCATTCATTTCCCAATGTTCGTTCTAATTGTACCTATTTTACTAAAAATTAATTTTTGTCTGTGTCTCTTTCCGAAACAAGGTTTTTGGGTGGACTTGTAAATCTTTACATTTGTTCATCTGTTCAAATACTCACAGGGTCAGTTGCCGTTGTCATAAGTGCAGGGCTTGTTCCATCTTTTATCCATGGCCTCTCTGCTGAATGCAGAAGTGATGAAGGTGGCTACAAAGCCATATTTATTTAGGTGACAACATTTTAGCTTTTAAATTTAGTAGGCATTTTGGAAATTATGTTGTGTGCGCTGATAACAACAGTTTTAGAATAGGGATTTGATGGAAATATGTGCAACTATTGTGTTATGCACAGAATCGGCAGGACCATCTTTTGATTCTATAGATCCTGTGCTTTCAGAAAATATATGGGGGGGGCAGAGGAGGATTTCTGCAGACTTTCAAGACTGCAAAGTGCAAATATATTAAAAGGATTAATATTGGGTGTTATAATATTGGATATTGGGTGTTATGCCAGAGGTGCATATTATGAAGAATCATTACTTTAAAATAACACTAAACTCAAAAAAAGTTAATACTTACCTGTGTCTTCCCCGCGGGCTCCCGTCCGAAAATGTGTAAATGCACCTTGGGGCGGGCGCATGCGCAGATCACATTTTCGGCCAGGCCGCGATTTATCTTATTTGTCTATCACTCGGCTGTAGATCCTCAAATCATCTCTGAATTGGTGCTGACACTGTCCTTCCTTCTGGAGGGTGGCTACTTTTGATCCCCATGGTTCGTGTGTGTGTAGTAAAGTAGTCACCGCTCCAAGCTCGCTGCTGAGATTTATCATAACTTCAATACAAATGCGTAAACTAGAGGTGAGATTGTAGTCCCATCACAGGAGTGAGCTTGGAGTGTTGGCTACTTTACAACACACAGGGACCATGGGGAACAAAAGTAGCCACCCTCCAGAAGGAAGGACAGTGTCAGCACCAATTCAGTGATGGTTTGGGGATCTACAGAGTAATAAACAAAAAAAGGTACACTTTTGTTAATGTACTTGAATGTATTTTTAAGATTTAACTCCTGAGTTTAGTGTCACTTTAATGTAATGATGCGTCCAAAATGTACTTAGACTATAAAACTGAAAAAATGGTATTATGGTTTGGTTGCGGAACTGTTTTCTCCTGCATGAATTTAAGTGTAATTTTATCTTCAAGGCCTCATTCACGCTGCCGTACAATACGCTGCGTAAAGCTGCACGCAGCATATGCAAATAAATGGCTCCATACACATGGCTGCGTATGGAGCCGTACATTTGCGCTGTAGAAAGATGTGTAAGCAAAAAATGGACCCAAGATGCGTCCGGGCTCCTTAGTTCTGCGTATGTTAGGCCCATATACGAGGGTGCGCGTGTACAGTACAATAAAATTTCTTTTCAGATTAATGCATTCTGGGATTGCATACAGTGCACGCATATACGCGTATATACGCAATATACAATTTTGCTCTTGCGTTGTGAGTGCATGAGGGCGTCGGTAGCAGTTTGAAAAAGATGCTCCCACTGCAGAGAATACATGGGTGATGTGAATAATGAATTAAAAACATTATCTTTCCAAATTAGAATCAAACTTCTTTATCTTGTACACGGAAGGCCAGCATTATATCTCCAACCTGGATCACCGTCGCACTTGGAGGAATTCTGAAAACACTATGCTTTGTTTTCACATGCAAAAATCATTTGATCTCACCCAGTTGAAAACGGAGATAGTTGTATTTACAGTGCAGAATCCTTCCTCAGTGGATAAGGAACTATCATTCCACCTGGGAGCACATGCACATGAAAGCGTTCTGTGTGAACTTATATTGTAAAGTACTGCACATACTGTTGGCACTCTATAAATCCTTTTATTAAGTGAACATGATTAGTCAGTCATGTGAAATAAAGAAATGCATCATATGTAGGAAGAACACAGCGAATACAATGAAGCCTGTCATTTTTTTATGCTTCAGGCCCATTCTGTGTAGTCTTTGAAGGAATTGTACTTGTGTTTTTTCAACACGTGTGTTTTATATACTGTATGTTTTCTGCTTTTTTGGAGGACAAATGTATTTATTTCTGCTTTCTTTTAGAAAAAGCACTCTCTGCGGTGTTATTGTCAGGCGATGCAAGTATATAAAGGGAAAGGTTGGTCACTAGCGGAGGACCACATCAACTTTACCATTGGTCGGCAGTCAGTCACTCTGCGTCAGTTGGACAATGCAGTCTCTGCTTTTAGGCACATTTTGATTAATGACAGCAAGCAGCCGGCATTGCAGCAAGGGGCTTTTCTTCGGGAGTATTTATATGTGTATAAGGTAAATGTTTGGTCATTTTTTAACAGCCATTAAAATAAATCTAAACCCTAAAAGAAAAATGTAATATATAGCAGCTCATCAGTCCTTAAAAGTGGTAGCTGCATTAGTTTTTTTTCTTAGGCTTTTTCCCTTACCTGGTGATCCTGCAGTAACACTCCTCCTGACCTAGGGTGACTACACTCATTTACTACACTGTAACCATGAAGCAGCAATGTTGTCACTCCCCAGCAGTCTATCTGGCTACAGCAGCCGGAGAAATGACACCCTGAAATCAGAAGAGATGTAATACACATTGCTTCCGTGTCCAGTGGTTGGAGGGGAGACCAGAAGCTGGAAGTGTGCTGATCTCCCTCTGATCCAGCCACACAGACCGTGGTGCTAGTCCCAGGCCCGCACGGAGGACCGCAAAGCCAGGCATAGCTGGCAGTGGAGGCGGGTGGGGGCATACTCCCCAGCACCATACAAGTGATAGGGTGGCTCTATATCCACCTGAACACTTCTACGCAATAGCCCTCGCCAGCTGTAAACCATGTGAATGTTTTTAAAACGCCCACCTACCGTTGTTAGCCATCAATCCGTTTAATTACATTCGGCTGAACGGCAAGTGGTTAGTTTTGTTTGAGAATATACTTTTATTTGTGATCAGAAATGTTTGTTTTGTGATATTGTTATTGTAGGTTTCTTTAGCCGTTTTGTATAGTTTTTATTAAGTGTTTTATTTCTTTTTTACAGAATGTATGTCAACAATCTCCTGAAAGTCCTTTACCTCAGCTCCCACTGCCATATATCAATACTTCTGACACTCGTGTCTTTTTTGGCCATGATAGGCGGCCTTCTGAAGGTCAGTATACATATGCCTGCTGAATTAAATTAAATGAGTATTTAATAACTAGATATTAATATCTCTTTAATATCTCAGGAGTTAAATCTTAAAAATGGATTCACTTACCTTTTAACTATTAACAAAAATGTATCTTATGTGTGTATCACTCAGCTGTTGATCCTCAAATCATCTCTGATTTCATGGTGACACTGTCCTTCCTTCTGGAGGGTGGCTACTTTTTTATCCCCATGGTGCCTGTGTGTGTTGTAAACCACTCCAAGCTCACACCTGGGATGGACTACAATCTCATGTTTAGTTTACTAATTTGTAATGAGATTGTATTCTATTATGGGAGTGAATTTGGAGCGGTGGCTACTTTACACCCACACAGGGACCACTGACAGTCACCACTGTCTGCAGGGAGAAGATCGTGAACTGAACTATCAGCTGTATGTGGTCGCTCAGTTCTCGATCAATAGAGCCGACGTGTAATAGCGGCACTGTCACATGTTGGTTCTAACTATGGGGGTTAGTGTATTTCACTGAACCCATAGCTCTCCTTTAAGTAGGAGCAGATCTGAAAGGTGAGAATCTATTATGTGGCATTCTGAAACTCTTCACCCAACTGCTTGCAAAGGAACAATATAAAGAGTAATGGTATATGTTGGGATAAGCAATAGCATGGAAAATCTGAGTACTGCTGGAAATGGCACATATGTTTAATATGTGCTTACAGTAGATGTGCATACAGTATATGGACTTGAGCACACAATACAATGAGATGTGCTTTCATTATTACAGTACGCAAGGGGGTATGCCTGATCTATGACTGTGTACAGTACATGGCTGGGTCCAGGGGCTCCTAGAGAGCACAAGAGTCTAATCTAGTTACAGAATTCAGCCCCCTGGAGGTGGAGCCTCTAAACTATACTGTTTTTTTGTAATGAGTTCACCAGAGTGAACTGTCTATACTGTCTTTTCTCATTACTTCACCAGAGTTCCAGCTTTATATAATGAATACAGTGGTACATCTGTTCATGAACTTAATTTGTTCCGCGATTCTGGTCGCGAACCAATTTGGTCGTGAACCAAATCAAACTGTGATCAGACCGTGATATGAACTAGAGGAAGCCATGACCATTTGTCAGAGCAGGAAAAATGGCTGCGGTTGTGTTCGTCACCCGAAGCGGAGGTCATGAACGGAAGCAAAATTTTGCCGAACTTCCTGTTCGCGAACAGAATTATTCACGAACAGTAGCGTTCATGAACCGAGGTACCACTGTATTTTATGTATAGAAATTACTTTGAAGCTGACTGTAATCATATGCCACCTTGTGTGAAAAATGTTCAATCGTGCTTTTGCATCATTAGCATAACAATGTTGCTGATTACATAGTAGCACACTGCATGCCTGGCTACTGTGCACATGTACATCATTCATTCTGCTACACATTCTAATACTTGTGTGTCAAGGATGCAATGATTTGGTAATCCATTTTCTGAAGGTTACAAAATGAAAAGTATGGCATGCGTAGGTGTTACATTTTTCACCATATGTCATTGGAATTCTTTACGTAGACAAAGTAATGAAAGGTCCACGTGTTCTGTTTAACATATGTAGCCATTGTGTCAGTTCAGCATGCTTGCCTCAAATATGCTTTTATTATTTTCTGCAAAATGCTGATCTTGCACCCTGTACGAGTGCAACAAGCAATGCAGAAATGCAGAACGCAGTAACCCAAACACAACCATTTTCATTCATTGACCCAAGTCACGTTGGTGAAAGATACCGTGGCCTATAGCACAGTGACAGTTCAATATGTCCCAATATTTGCATGATGATACAAAGTATCACACCTGTCATGGGAGAAATGTGTGGGCTGCCATTGCTGCCTCTTTCGGGAAATGCTGTTTACCTTGCTGTCTCTTGCCTCAATATTTCTTTTCACTAAACCAGTACAAGTGTAACACCAGTGTCAGAATCTCTCTCCCTATTTGTTCTACACTAGTGGCCTAGAGAGTATTCAAGCCAAAGCTTCAGCGTGATAGCCAGGCAGCTAGCATTTTCCGAAAGGTCAGTGATGACAACCGAAAAGTTATTTTATGGCATGATGACTTTAAGACTGTATATGAAATTGAAGCTCAAACAGCCCATGTAGACATGAGATGACAGTTCTATTGCCTGGGCCCATGTCTGTGGATTGAAGCAGAGGTGTGTCACCTAATACCGTATTTTTCGCTCTATAAGACGCACTTTTTTCCCCCCAAAAGGAGGTGGAAAATGTGCCTGCGTCTTATGGAGCGAATCCCGACGCCCGAGACATGCAGTTTCGGGCGCCGGGCAATTAGTAGGAGCCACTGCTCGTTTAATACGAGTCATCTAATGAGATCACTCGTATTAAAGCCTAGCAGCGGCGGCGGTGATCGAGTTCAGCAGTAGGAGCCACTGCTCGTTTAATACGAGTCATCTAATGAGATCACTCGTATTAAAACCGAGCAGCGGCGGCGATCGAGATAACCCTAGAGCAGACGAAGAACTGACGTTCTTCGTCTGCTCTGTGTGATCACTGAGACCGTGGCGCTGTAATCACAGCGCCACCTGTCTCAGTGGTCACTAACTGCAGCTTCTGTCACAGCTTCTGTCATAGAAGCTGTGACAGAAGCTACAGTCTGTCGAGTGCTCCATAAGGCGCGCCGGACCTCCCTGCGTCCTATGGCCCGGTGCGTCTTATGGACCGCAAAATACGGTACTTCTCTTGGGTACATTGATCAGGCCAGTTTGACAATCTGTTCCGATTGCTGCTGTTCTATCCCAAGATGAGCACAAACATCTGGTGCTCTGATATTGGCTGAATCGAGTTGGCATGTCAGACTGCCCTCTTATGCCTGTAGGCAGCCTTATTGAGATGTGAACTGGTTTTATTTCTGTTAAATAGGCCTTTGTCTTTTAACCACTTGAAGACCAGGTGTTTAGACCCCCTTCCTGGCCAGGCCGTTTTTCAGTATTCAGCGCTGTGATACTTTGACTGACATTTATTCAGTCATACAACGCTGTACTGAAATAAATTTTATAGCATTTTTTTGGGATAGATAGAGCTTTCTTTTGGTGGTATTTAATCACCACTGGGGGTTTTTATTTTTTACTATATTAAGGAAAAATTTTGAAAAAAAAAAAGTAATTTTTTCATTACAGATGTTCCTCACTTACCGACTTACCTGTTTTGCGACCACTCGCACTTACGACGGACCGCCGATCGACCTCCGACCTTCCGCGTCAGCGTCAGTGCGACGGGTCGCCGGCGGAAGTGACATCCCCCGATCTTCACTGCAGGTCTCGATAAGTATTTCCATTGCCGGATGTACAGTACACTGTTCGGTACTGTACATCGGCAACGCTATACAGTACTGTACTAATGCAGTATAGTACTGTATAGAGTTCCTCACTTAACGACCAATCCGTTTAACGACCTGGTCGTAGGAACGGAACTCGGTCGTTAAGTGAGGAATACCTGTATATTAGGAAACAATGATTATTACCAATATTTTGGTAAAATATAAAAGATGGGGTCACGTCGGGTAAATAGACACCAAACATGTCAAGCTTTAAAATTGCGCGCACCAGCGAAATCGCGAAAAAACTTCCATAGGCGACGCTTTAAAAGCTTTTACTGCTCATCTGTTTATTGTTTGATAGCCCTAGAATTATTGCTCTCATTCCGACGTTCGCGACAATATGTAATGGGCGCAATCGTCGTTTTCGCACTTATGCGCACCCAACGCCTGTTTGCATGCGTGTATGTATGGGGGGGACTTTAAAAAAAAAATTTTTTTTTTTGGCGGAGGGAAACTTTAAAAATGTTTTTTCTTTCACTTAACTTTATTGCTATCCCATAAGGGGCTAGGAAACCCCCTTATGTGATCGCAAAATAAGTGACAGGTCCTCTTTATGGAGACATCGGGGGTCTCCAAGACCCCTAATTACACCTAGGACCCACCTGAAGATGCTGATGAAGCAGAGATCTGCTTCATCAGCTTCTCCCCAGCATCTGAAGCTGGAGAGTGACACCAGAATGCGGAAGTCATGTAATATACATGACTTCCGCATTCTGACAGCGGAGAGGGGACCGGCGGTAGGTCGTGTACCGATCTCCCTATGATCCCGTCAGAGTGGCACTATGCTGGTCCTGCACTGGGCACAGCGGAGCCCGGGACCAGCGTGACAGCGGGAGGGGGGGGGCGCACGTACCGGGACCTCAATACAAGCGATCCAGCGGATTGCTTGTATGTTAATAGGCTTAGCTGCCTGTTTTTAAAAATCGGGAATTTCCCGCTCGCGCGTGGCTGGGCTGACATCGAAAGACGCCCGCTCAGATCTAGAGAGCTCCTGGCCGGCCGTTTTTTGACAACGGCCGGCCGGGAAGTGGTTAAAGATCTTGTAAACCAATAATGTTAAAAAAACTTCTAGCTAGCTCTGCTTGTGGTTTCCAATGGAATTGCTGGCTAAGAATCAGAGGTGTGTAGGAAACTTTAATAACACCGCTTATCCATAGAGTCTTTATTGCAGCAGGCTTCTCTGGGTTTTTCCAGATATGTGATTTAATGTCCTTCAATTACTAATAACCACTGTTATCATTGCTGGGAATATGCCCGTTATGAGTGCTTGAGGGTTTAAATGAGAAACAGTGCCTCTGGATATGTGAATATTTGTGCTCATGAGATTTGTCTTTAATATAAATGATACATAAGCAATGATGCTCCATCACTGCTGCAGCTTTGTTTATAAGAACATTTTGTTTTCTGCTTAACACATTGCTTGCAGTATGCTAATGAGGCTGATTTACTAAAGAAATTGAGAATCTTTTCTTAATAAGTTGAGTGAAAATTTGCTTCAATTATCCAATCGTGTGATAAGAGAAATCCTGTTTCATCCGCACACAATTCTTTTGGTAAATCAACCCCCTTGTGTCCATGCTGTGGTAGGTCGCAGAAGGTCTGACTACTTCTTCCTGAGACTTCCAGAAATCCATATGAAATAGAAGTAAGAACCGTAGTTTAAGATTTGCTCAATGTATCTTTTAGCTAACAGATATTTGTATTGTTTCATAGGTGAAAAACAAGCTGCCACTCATGTGAGTCTTGACCAAGAGTATGACAGCGAGTCCTCACAGCATTGGAAGGAGTTGGAGGAACAAGTAGTAGCTGTAATCAATAGAGGCGTCCTTCCAAGCAACTTCCAACCAACACAGTATTGTTTAAGTAGCTACTCGGATAACGCCAAATTCCCTATGGCTGTTGTACAAGGTAGCGTGAGAGTTGCTTATTTTTTTTTTCCTGTGAAGTTGGCTACACATGCTACATTCATATTGTGCTCTCTGCACTCACTCCTTTAGATATACCAGCAACTATTCAATGTAAGGGCTTACCGAAACAATCCATTCAATAGACCCATGCACTTTATAGCTGGTGGTAAATCGAAGGAATATTGTATAGTTGGATTATTTGTGACCAGCTTTAACATTCTTCTTTAAACGTGCTATTCGTTGGGAATATTAGGTAAGGGTCTTGGCCTAGTTACTGGACATTCCTTAGGGGTGATCTCTTATGCACTATGACAGGATCCCTTTTCACACTACTGTTTTGGTTTTATATGAAGCTGTAATTTCCAGATGTATCACCACCTGCTGGTGAATGGTGCTGTTCTATTATAGTCATTCATACCATGCAGTAAGTGTCTATAGGAATTGTAGTCCACCAAGCACTGCGGAGTAACATGGAGGTTTATAGAAAACAAAAGCGACAAAGAGCCACCTTCTTGTGTGAGGTCTTCTTTTTTTATTTGAATAATAAAAACGGTTATTAATACTCACAATTATAAAATTTCAGTCACGCTTGTCAATAAGAGACCACAAGATCAGTGGCATACCCCCTTCCTCAGAATTAATTGGTGATTCTGAGGAAAGGCGTATGCCCCTGAAACGCGTAAATCCAGCCTAAAAGCAGCCGGTGGCACGATGGTATGGTGATGTGACCGGAGGCAGCTTTTTATACGCAGTCGGAGCAGAACGTTCCTCAGACACTGATCTATCTTGTGGTCTCTTATTGACAAGTGTGACTGAAATTTTATAATTGTGAGTATTTATAACTGTTTTTTGTCTTCTATGTATCTGATGAGAACCCCAGAGTCTCCTTTTGAGGAGCAGCCTCTCCTAAAGCTGTGGATAGTTTACAAGAAAGACTACTCCTGGAGGATTGTGTGATGGTAATCATTAGCGCCAAGAGTTACATCGACTTTTTCTGCAACATGAAGGTTTCATGCAATTAGGGCATTTCTCTTGCTCATGGAAGTCTCTGCTATAGCATACGGGTTACTAATTCTGTGCTTGGGTCAGTTTTTGGTTTAAATATTTCAGTGGCGATACGACTTTTAGGGATATGTCAATGATATGTTTTATATCCTTAAGAAAAGGCATTTATTACATGCTACCTTATTTTCGGGGTAGGTCTTATATTTTAGCAATTCCCAAAAATAGTACTAGGTCTTATTTTCAGGGTAGGTCTTATTTTCGGGGAAACAGGGTATGTGTACACTCCAGTATTAAATTCAGGATTCTAAAATGGTTTAAAAAGAGGATATGTATTATCGTTGGTCAGACATTCAGGTTCCAACATTTTTAGTGGTGGCAATGTCTAATGTTTTTAGTTTTCCTTCTTCAGTGAAGTGTAATAATACTTATTTCTGCTTTTACAGAGCCAATAACTGTGGAAGTGTCTTTCAAGAACCCTCTGAAGGTTCCACTTTTATTGACTGATTTATCTCTCCTGTGGAAATTTCAGCCAAAAGATTTTGGTCATGAAAATGAGGAACTCAAAGAAGCAATCAGTAATGACAAAGATCTGCTATCAAAGGTGTTGCTGACTTTTTGTATCAGTTGCGTTGGGTTATTAATGTCAGATGGTTATCATCATCGAAGTTACTGTAAATTTTCATTTTAGACACTGATATTTTTGTGCGCCTTTTATACATGTTAGAATTTCATGGTTTTTATATAGTCCTGCTCACATTAAATCAATGCAAATAATATTAACCCCTTCATGACTGAGCTTTTTTTTTTTTCAGGTTCTGTTTAATGACGCACTTTTTACATTTTTACTGTGTGATTCTTCCACGGCAGTAATATACTTTTCTTACTGAGTGCACCCACATATATTATATATTGTTTTTTAGAGGACAGATAGGGGATTATATCACATATGTCTGCCTAATGCATCACTTGTGATGAATAAAATATAAAACAAATTAGGAAAAAATGTAAAAACGCTTTTCCCTCAGTTTTTGTTTTGTTGTGGGGTTTTTTTTTGTTTTTTTTTTAAATAGCACAGCTAAAAATAAATGCATAAAATTAAATGTATTTGTCCTTTATTTGGAAACGCCTCACATCCCTAGAATTTCAGAATTTGTTTGTACTTCTCGGTCAAAACTAAAAACTTTAAACTTCAGCTGGCCACACCATTTTTGCAATTTTTCCCATCGTTTTAATGTCCTTCTGCTGCGTTGCTAGCATTTGTAAAAGGCCCCTCAAACCATCTATTTTCTCAAACCACGGGCCTGGTAGAATAAAAAGATGGTGCTACTAATTTTGTAGGTCCTGTGATAATTGCACAAATGTTTGTCAAATCAAACATGAGCTTATTGCAGAACCTTAAAAGCCACCAACGTTTAGCATACTGACAGCTGGAAACAGTTGTGTTCCACCGTGTGCCATACATCGGTGGCAGGGAAAGGGTTAATAGATGCCTCAATACTGAAGCATCCATTGATGAACAGTAACCGCTGATCTCAGCTTTTGACAGCTCATTCGGTATGTCCCATACAGTGTATGTCTTCAGTCATGAAGAGGTTAAAGGTTATGTCTGCAAAACAAAATGTCTGCAAACAAAATTGGTTTGTGAAAAGGGGTGGGGGGGATCAAAGTCCTAGATCCAAAGTGTTTTAATATTTGCGAGGCCCTAGTGGAAGAGGTTTTCTGGCTTTTAGTAGCACCATGACCTAATCAGCATAAATGAACTAAAGATAAAATGTCATCATGCTTACCACGCTGTTGTTGTGTCCACATTGATAAACTATACATTAGCATTGCTGCCACGCAGAAGGCCTTTTAGCAAGCATCAGTGATCACCAGAGGTCAGCACCTGCATTATACTGACCTTCAAGAAGCCAGTCTTCATTGTGAGTTGTAGAGGTCATAGTTTGGGTCAAACCATCTGATTCTTAAATTCAATGTTTTTTTCTACTTTAGGGGAAAAATGTCAGTGATGTCATTGGCACAGAAGAAATAAATGAATTTCTACTCAACAGTGAAGAAACTAAAATTGTAAGTCTAATGCTATAGATTGGTACATTTAGTATGTATAACAAACAAATGTGATAGGATGGAATTTTCTTCCAAAGTATATACTCTTTGTACTGCATAATTATCAGTCACATGTTTAATCCTGTACTTTTTGGACTTGTCCGGCTCCATAGGCTCGATTAAAATTGTTTCCTCTGCAAACTGGGGAGCTGCATATTCTTGGGATTGTCTACAATCTGAGCACCATCCAAAGTACAAGCTTAGACGGAGTTAACGCTCTGAACAATTTACCAGCTGGTAAGTATATTGTTTCCTAATTGATCACATCCAAGAATTAAGTTATTAGTTATGTGGTTACTGATGATGCTTTAAACTGGCAAATTCTGTCCTTTTGGTCCTCCCTGGACCTGATCTGTTGATCGACACTGTTATCCCTTTGCTGTGTATAACCGAAAATGTTCAATAAAAAATAATTGAAGTTAAACTGGCAAATTCTTTTGTGGTTTTGGCCGTTTGCCTTTTAGCCAGATTTGTTACCGCTAAGAGCAAAAGTGATCACCTCTTCACATGCGGGTATTATTTTAATGCCACCTTGACCCAGCACCCCACTTCTATTTCTCTTGTACATTTATTTTAAGAGCAAGCAGATAAAGATGAAGAAATCCAAATTTCTCTATCGTCCATTGAGGGACACAGCTCTGAAGAATTCTGAGATGTAGGGTTATGCTGCTGCCTCCCGGAGAAATGGACATTAGGCAAAAAAATTAAAAGGCTGCTACTTTAAGGACCTAACCCCTCACACCTGCTAGTTTCACTTCTTATCCTGAGGAGAATACATGTGTCTTTCTCTTCTGCTTTATTATTTTAGTTAATTTTATTTCTTTGTTGAAGACTCTACTACCAAGTAGTAGTTGATTCATGCCAGCTAAGGTTAAACCCTGGGAGTCCCCATCTAGCCAACAAAGCTGAGAGATTCATGCCGGATAAGATAAATCCTGAAAGTTTCTCTAGTTCTGAAGTGGTCATTTCTGGTCTCAGTACTTATGCTTTGTCATGTGGTGGTCATGAAGCAGGTCATTTCTGGTCTCAGTACTTATGCTTTGTCCTGGTACTGTGTTCCTGTTTTCATAATTCAACAGTCAAGCCAGTATTATCGGGGGACTCCTGTTACAGTGAGAAATAATGATTTGATCCCCTGCAGATTTTGTAAGTTTGCCCACTTACAAAGAAATGTCTATAATTTTTATCATAGGTGTATTTTAAATGATGGAGACAGAATATCAACCAAAAATCCAGAAAGAACACATGATAAAAATTTGATAAATTGATTTGCAGTTCAGTGAGTAAAATAAGTATATAAAAAGACACCTGTCCACAGAACCTCACTACCATGGGAAGACCAAAGAGCTGTCAAAGGACGTTAGGGACAAGATTGTAGAATTGCACAAGGCTGGAATGGGCTACAAGACTATCAGCAGGAAGTTTGGGGAGAAGAAAGCCAATGTTGGAGCGATTATTTGCAATTGGAAGGTATACAAAATAACCATCAATCGCCCTCGGTCTGGAGCACAATACAGCGCCATGGATTAAGATCCTGCAGCGCCCGCAAAGGTCCCCTCCTCAAGAAGGCACATGTACAGGCCCAGGGGTGTGGAATTCGTATCGCCCGACGCCCGGGGATTATTATTCCCTGTGTGATAGCAATACAATAAAAAGTTTTTTTTTTAAATAGTTAAAAAGAAAAAGTAAAAAATATTAATTAAAAATGTAACTAAATAAAAATGTAAAAAATAAAAAGGCGATTAAGTAAAAATAATAAAACAAATGAACATTTTTTACAAAGTAAATAAAAACAGAAAAAAATAAAACCAGCCCCACGCGAATAAACGTGCAGTGTTTTCAACTGCAATCGTGTGCAACCGCACGGGCAGGGCGGTATTGCAGCAGGAAAACGCGCAATCTGCCTGGCATGACTGGGGTGCCATTAGAAAATAATGGCACTGCCAGCGCGATCGGCAGTGGTGTGCGATCTTTGACTGCCCGGTCATCATGCACGAAACCGAGCGGATGGCTGGGTGGTCACGGAATCGCACACCACCGCCGATCGTGCTGTCAGTGCCATTATTTTCTAATGGCACCCCAGTCGTGCCAGGCAGATTGCGCGTTTTCCTACTGCAATACCGCCGCGGGTGATCACGGTTGAAAACACTGCGCAGAGCATGTCGTGAAAATAGGTATATCTACCTTTTTTTTCAGTGATTGCCACGCAGATGTAACCCCATACATGCGGATGCAACTGCTTTATGCAACCGCACACGATCACACGTCCTGGGAATCCCAAAGTCTGCACCAACCCTAAAGGGTAAATTCATTTTCCCAAGTAATTTGGGAAAACGGAATTACCCGCACAAATCTCCCTCCCACTATACTTACCTTTCGGCAAACGGTCCTTCACGTCCACCAGTACGGGTGTACTATCTGTACCTGTTCCATGCAAGCACTCGTTGGTCAACGCAGTCACATGATGGCACTGACCAATGAGAAGGGCTTCTTAGCACTGCTAAATACGGTTTTGGTTAAAATTTATTTTTTTTGTATCAGGACAAGTAGATTGTCTTGAGGGACAAGTAGATTCGGCCCCCGCTTTAGTCCTTGGACAAGTAGTTTTTTCCAAAATTTCCACACCCCTGACAGGCCTGTCTGAAGTTTGCCAATGAACATCTAAATAATTCAGAGAAGGATTGGGATTGGGAGAAAGTGCTGCGGTCAGATGAGACCAAAATTCAGCTCTTTGGCATTTACTCTGCTCGCATGTTTGGAGGAAGAGAAAATGCTGACTATGACCCTAAGAACACCATCCCTACAGTCAAGCACGGAGGTGGAAACATTATGCTTTGGGGCTGTTTCTCAGCTAAAGGTACAGGCTGACTTTGCCGCATTGAGGGGCCAATGGACGGGGCCATGTATTGTAAGATCTTGGATGAGAACCTCCTTCCCTCAGCCAGAACACTGAAGATGGGTCGCGGATGGGTCTTTCAGCATGCCAATGAGCCAAAACATACCGCCAAGGCATGTAGTCTTTTGCGTTTACTCTATGTCAATGATGGTCTTTTTGAAGCTACCTTGGATTAGATTATTTAAAAAAAAGCTACGTGATGTAAAAATGATTTTATTTCAGGTGTGGAAAAATAGTGATCAGCGTTGTAAGCTTGCTCCTTCCTTTTCGTCTTATATATATTTCTTTAATTCCCAGTTTTAAAAGACTTCCAAACCTTTGGACCCTCTAGACATCCTTGGCAATTAAAAAGTCTGCTTTAGCATGAAGGTCTGCTCCTGCCTTCTCTACATTTGGTAAGGGCTTCCAGCTTCCCATTTCTTAGCAGTGTCGGGTGAACTTTTTTTTTGTACAGTTCAAGGTCTGTTGGATCCGGGTGTTATCATTCCTGTCTCTTTGGCAGAACGTTTTCAATATTTTTACTCAAACTGTTTATGGTTTTCAAACCCAACAGAAGACGTTGTCCGATTCTCGATTGAAAGCACTTGGTGTGTTTGTACATATTCACAAATTCAGGATGGAATTTATTCGATCGATCGTCACCTCTTTTGGACAAGGAGATTTTTTAGTTTTGTTTTTTTCTGGATCCGGTTGAATGGTCTCTCCATCCAGATGTGTTTCAACAATTTTTTGTTACCCCTGTGGGTTGCCTTTAGTAGCTCCATAGGATCAGTACACACTAATGAATGTTTTGCCTCCTTTTCCTTTACCAGCGCTGTTACCTCGTCTGGGATAGGACACAAAGGAATTCCGGTCATCCTCGTCACTCTAGATTGGCCTTGCAGGGTGCGGTATGCCAATTTGATTCATCTGTTGGCAGACAATCTATGCTGCCTTCCAGATCTGCCAGATCTCTTGTCTCAGTGGCCAATCTTCCACCCAGCTTCTCGGTTTCTGGTTTCAATGGCCTGGCTGTTAAAACCCAAGTGTTGAAAGGCAAAGGAATTTCAGATTCTGTATTTTGACTAAGGCTCATAAATCTACTAGTCAGGAGATTTATCACTGTACGTGGAAAGTTTACTACGACTGGAGAGAGTCCTTGGGGTTTTCCTTATGTACTTGTTCTATATTGCAATTTTTGTCTTTCCTACTATTCACACTTTTACTAAGATTTTTTTGAAGATGTTTCTGCCTCTTCTTATGCTTGTTTTGGCAGACAAGTTCTTTAGGCGGCTATTTGAGTTGGTTCTTCTAGTTTTTATGGCGCCCACCCCTCAGTTTTGGACTGCTTTTGAATGTCCCTAGGTCTCCGAATTCTTCAGAGCTGTGTGTCTCAATGGACAAAAGAGAAAATAGTAATTTGTTCCTACCGTAAAAGCCATATCTCTGAGTCCATTGAGGGACACCGCTCCCACCCCTCATTTTCTTTTGTACTGCTTGCAACAACTGGCACTTGTGATGAAGGAGGGGATCTTAAAGTGGCAGCCTGTCACTATTTTGCCTAGTGTGCATTTCTCTTGGAGGCAGAAACATAACCCTACGTCTCAGAATTCTTCAGAGCTGTGTCCCTCAATGGATTCTGAGAACAGGATTTTTACGGTAAGAAGATCTTATTTTTAAGGGTAATTAAGTCATTTTGCACCAAAAAAAAAAAGAAGCTTCCTCTACAAATTGATTTTCCTTCCTGATATTATATGGGGGGATTCACCCTGAAGCTTTAATGGTTACATTCGTATCTTTTAGAGTAGCCCTTGAATGCACATGGACGAATGTATTATTGAAACATTTGGATGCTGAATACAAATATTTGGAAGATTACAGTAAACCTGTTTCCAGTGCAGTCTAACTAACTAGCCCTCAGGCATTATCACAGGCACCCCAGGATGCTTGGTTTCTACCTTTCCTGCTACAGTAGGATTTTAATTTTTTAATTTGCAAAGCCTGAAATAAACCTAGACCTTTTCATGTAAAGGGGCAAACATGGCACTCTCTGCCTTCCTCACTGGTGATCTCTCATGGCAACCAATTGCCCAGCTCATGTAGTGTCATGTTGGGGGGATTCACATACCAGCTTTTAGAAGTTCAGAATCTGCATACGATTTATGGGACACTGTATATGCTTATCAGGGTGACTAGAGAGTATGCTGAAGGTCAGAGCAGATTTGAGATTTGGTTAGTTAATTCTCAACTCCTGGGCTCATTCATCCCATCATGATGGCATCAGTACTGCTTTCTACATCATTATGCTGTCAGTGCAGGGCTCCAAGGTGCACCCCCTCATGTGTCAGGTCCATTACACATGCACTCACAGTAGGCCTTCAACCGGGAAGCCTGAAGACATCCAGAGGCAGAAGGGAAATACTGCAGGAGAAGGCACCACAAAAGAGCTACGTTTTGAAGCTACAGCTGCTTTTTTTTTTTTTTTTGCACGCCAGCTGGGGTATTTTTTAAAATAATTGCATGGCTTTAGGTTTACTTTCACTTATTAACATTTTATGTTACATATGTGACTGCAGAATATTGTTATACTGTGTGGCAGTGTGTGGCATCATCTTATTTTGTTGCTATCTTTCTAGGAAAATTTATTTCCAATGGAATGTCGGTGAGAGGACGACAGGACTTAGAAATTCAAGGCCCTCGATTAAATGGTACAAAGGAAGAGAAAACGTCCATTCAGTATGGGCCTGACCGTCGCTTAGATCCAATAATAGTCCCACAAATGCCTTTATTGGAGGTGAGTTTAATGCTTAGACCTGATAGAATCTGGGTTGCTGCTGAAGAACGGATCCATCTTTGTCATCGATAATAAATCACACTGGTCTGAGAGAGATGAAATCTGATTTAGAACTTGAAGGTTACTCTTCTGCAGCCATTTTGAACAGATAATGTGCCGTCTTCTGAGGACACATAGAAAGCGTGATAGGTGATAAAATATTCTGCTCCGAATACATTTTTAAAAATATAATCAATGCTTTAAGACCTTTTGAAGATTTGCATTGAGATGCAAAGTGTAAACTGAAGTGCTAATTTAATTGGGAAACTTGCAACAGTTTCAGAAAGCTATGTCAATTTATTCTAATCCTAGTTTTTGGGACTTTCCCAACTGATTTTTCACTAGAAAATTAAATAGGATTGCAATGTCATTTTAAGAGGAATCACCCATCGTACCGACAGACTGCATTTGGTGCCAGTAAAACAGCAATAAAGACCTGAATACCGACAGGGAAGGCACTAACAGAGGTTTGGGGAGCTGGATATTTTGCAAGGGGCAGTGGGGGTTTTCTAAAGACTGCAAATGGAATACAGTGAAGCAGACAAATTGAGTGGACTGGGAAAAGTGCATTGGTAGCTGCAAGAGTGCAAAGAACCAGATTGATGGCAAAGGGTACTAGAGGGTGGGTGTCATTTATGTAGTGGTGCTTCCAATAAGAAGAAAAAGCAACACTGTGGGTGGGCTAGGAAATAACACCACCTAGTGGTGGTGAGTGACCTTTTCCTAATGTCCATTTCTCTTGGAGGCAGTAGCATAACCTACGTCTCAGAATTCTTCAAAGCTGTGTCCCTCAATGGACTCGGAGAAGAGCATTTTTTTTATGGTAAGAACAAAATCCATTTGTTTTTGTTTTTTTAGTTGACCAGTGTTCAGTTTTAAATCTTAGTGGCAGGACATAATGGTTAAAGTATATCTAAAATATTGCAGCTTACCAGTCCTTAGATTGCGATCCCTGTCTATAATGGAGATTTCCCTTCACTTCCTGTCATGTAGTCTGAACAGGAAGTGAAAGGATTTCCCCTCTTCAACAGTTGTCATGGGAGCAAATGTCCCCTTTGGAAGACACTGGGAATTTTCCCATTTCCCTGTTCTGGTGGCAACTCAAAATTATGGACTTACTCTCACTTTCATCTTGGTGACCTTGGTAATCAGGACAGTTGGAGAGGGTGAATCTCCCCATTAGGAACAAAACAAAAAAAACCTTGCCGCTATATCCAAATCTAAAAAAATACCCTTTTGCCTTTTATTTTACTTCAAGGACAGGTTTACTTTAATGGTACTGTAATGGTAAATGTTGACATTTACAATTCTTTTTGTTTCCCAAAACAGGTGTTTTTCATCAATTTCCCTACAGGACTACTTTGTGGAGAAATCAGAAAAGCGCACGTTGAGTTTGTGAATGTGAGCAAGTGCCCACTGACGGGGCTCAGGGTTGTGTCCAGGAGACCCGAGTTCTTTACATTTGGAAGCAATACAGCAGCACTGACACCACTAAGTCCTGCAGCATCAATGAACTGCAGTGCCTATAAAACTGTTGTTACAGACTCTACCTCTGGGTGCTCTGTGTTGACATCATCTGTTACTCCAGTGGACTTTGGTTTTGGTGGCGTAAAACAGCCGGAGGTTGTGGAAATTCCACTCACAGACTCTGTTTTAGCTCCCGGTGCATCAGTACAGCTCCCGCTGTGGTTAAGAGGACCTGATCAAGAAGGAGTTCATGAGATCAGTTTTTTGTTCTACTATGAAAGCACAGAAAAACAATCAAAAATGCGGTAGGTTCCAGATTCGCTAAGAGATTAGCCCTGTTACCCTGTTTATACTTTAAAAAGGCAAAACTAGCTGTGGTTACTGAGAACAGGTGTCTGTGTCTTGTATAGAGTCCCCTAAGCCCCTTCTATCTATTATGTAATCCTCCTCAAGCTCCTTTCGGAATCTATTGCTGCTTTAACTCTTTTAAAGTTACCATATGTTTGCATTGTATGTACAGTTAAATCTGCCACATACACACCATGCTTTTAAGTACAGGTGTGTTAATGTATTCTGAAATCTTCACTGAGATAAACACCAAGACCTGGTGAACCTGAATAGTTATTCTAGATCTTGCATGTTTTCATTGACGTATTGAGTACTTTTCACATAGGACAGAATAAATAAACAATAAGACTCGGGAGGCTGCAAGTTGCCTTCTGGCCTGCATAGTAGTTCTTGGCCAGACGTTCCATTAAAATAGAAGGTGAATAGGTTCAGCTTCACTACCCTGGAATGGCCCACGACTTATAAAAATACAGCTTTCAGCTGAGGCTTCTCATGCATTTGTTTTGCGTTGAGAGGTTTTCTTATATTTTACTCAATGAATTTGCTTGATGACCTTTTGTGGGAAATGTTTCTGCCAATACGGACCCGTTCACACCTAGGCATTTTGTCGCTCATAAAAATTAGTTATAACATGCGCAAAACAAATTCCATTCATTCCTATGGCCCCATTCACACCTGAGTGTTTTGTTGCAAGCTGTAAAACGCCTCTGGCTGGAAAATGTACATGAGCTTCTTTTTGGCAGATTACAGCTCGCTTTGCCCGATTACAGCTCGTTTTGTCCTCGTATGCAATAGGAAACTCGCAGCACAATTATTTTTGCCTGTTTTTACGCGTATATGCCCATTTACAGCAATGTGTCAGACTGCCCGCTAAATTGTGCAACTTAATGTACGAGTGGCTGATGTGCGCAAATGAAGTAAAAAAAACATGCAGTGAAAACGCACGTAAATGCTGTTACCTAGGTGTGAATGCAGCCTAACCGAGGAGCAGAGTCCATGTTTCTGTGGATCAATGTTTTTTGTGATCAGGTGCATATCCTTTGCTTAGTATGCATGCTTCCTATGCACCAAATTCCTAGGCATTGCTGATGCAAATTAGCTATATTCTAATCTACATGTGTTTTTATCTTGTAACATTTTTTTTTTATATAAAGTACATTATTCAGAGGCTTGAGGTCAATTTTCCAAACCTCCTAAACTGTCCACCTAATATACATTTTAGTTTTTTTCTTCTATGTCATGTTCTTCCTAATGGGTAAATCCCAGGAGACAGGTAGCCAATGGTCCTTAAACAGCTGGCACCTAAATTCTGTTTTTTTGTATCTAGTTGTCTTCAGTAGCGCTGGCTCCTACAACAAAATCCTACTGGCTCCTGAATTCCTAAATAATTTGTGCACCCTTGGTGAATCCCACTCATTGACTTGCCACAGTTACCTGGAAATTGAGTCTGGATGACCAGGTAATATCTAGCATAGCTGCTAAAAGTTGTCATTTAAAAGTGAATAAAGCTATCTTGTGGCATTTACCTTTTCCCTGGACAGCTTTGCATCATGCCCAGAGCCACATGCACTCGGCACAGGGTATTATTCAGTAGACGTTCCTCTATATTTATGAAGAATACAGTCAGGCAGTTCTTGCTTCTGATCACACAATGGAACGGATTTAGTTAGAGTGGGGTTTTTTCATTTCGCAGCGTGAATTTCGCTTAGCTCGCTGAATGAGTTGACGCTTAGCAAAATTTCACTTTGCAAAGATATACTCAATCATGCGATTGGATGATTGAGGTCAGCATTGCTTCACCACTACGGTAAGTGAATTTTCATTTACCAAAATTGCTTGGTGAATCATCAAGTCATGTGCAATGAGGGACACAGCGCCTCTATGTTTAAACCATTTTTATTGATGGGGTATAAAAACCGAGATGAGTTTCCTTAGTTTCTTTTTATTAAAAGGTTGTCACAATGAACACCAGTCTCTTGGGTTGGGAGGGGTTCTGGATCACAGGGTTGTTGGTCTCAGGAGGATTCCGAGCTTGCATACTAACAGCCTGTAGTTGCGGGTAATTCACCTGACCCTCCTTCTCTTGGGTTTTACCGCTCGGATACAATCTAACAATGCCATGGTAGTGGCCCACATCATTCATCAGGGGGGCTGTAGCGGCTTTTCCAGGGGAGTGTACCTAATCTTATTCTGGATAGAAATTCATGTCCCAAGGATTTCGGAGTTGCACATTCTGGGAGTAGGGAACTGGAAGGCAGACTTCCTCAGCAGACAATGTTTAAATCCGGGCGAGTGGCCGCTCCATCCAGAGGTGTTTTAACAATTTTGTCAGCACTGAGGGATGCTGGATGTGGATCTTCTAGTGTCTTGTCACAACAGGAGAGTGGACAGATTTGTATCCAGAGAAAGATCCAATGGCGGATGCGGTGGACAACTTGGTAGCTCTGTGGGATCAGTACACCCGGATGTCTCTTTCCTCCACTGATACTTTTACCTTGTCTGCTTCGCAGGATAGAACACAAAGGTGTAACTGTCTATCTCATCGCTCCAAATTGGCCTTGCAGGGTGCGGCATGCTGATCTGGTTCATCTGTTGGCAGACGATCCATGGCTTCCTCCAGCTCGGCCTCCAGATTCTGGTTTTCTGACTTTGCCTAAGGCTCGTAGATCTTCTCATAAAATTAACCACTGCACGTAGAAGATTTATTTATGTAGGTGTGACTCCTTTTGGTTTTGCCCGCGGGCTTTTTCTGTATTGCGTATTCTGTCTTTCCTTGGCCAACGTTTAGCTCTTCGTACCATTAAGGGTCAGATATCTGCCTTTTCTTCAATGTCCTCTTCTAATTCCTTGATTCACATATGCTGCTCCTCCTTTTTTGATGAGCTGTTTCTTCTAGTTGTTAAGGTTCCTGCCCCCCTGTTTGGACTGCTTTTGGACATTGCCATGTCTCAGAATTCTTCAGAGCTGTGTCCCTCGATGGATGAGAGAAAAAATAGGATTTTGTTCTTACGGTACAAACCTTTTCTCGATGTCCATTGAGGGACACTGCTCCCTCCCCTCATTTTCCTTTTGTGCTGCTTGCTACAACTGATAAAGAAAAGGTCTCTATCTCAGCGCTACCCAGAGTGCGAGTTCCATTCCTAAAAATACAGGGACGAGTTCCATTCCTAAAATCGGATTTGTGGCATGTCTCTGACTTCGGGCTTATGAAGGCTTATTTTTTTCTGAACATTTGCGTCTACCTTTACTTGTTTGAATACCTTATCAAAAAATGGTTCTACACATAGAGGCGGCACTATGTAATTTTTCATTTTAGTGCTTGTTACAACTGGGAGGTGGGAGGGGTTATGATCTTAAATAGGCAAGCTTTTAATTTTTTTTGCCTAGCATCCATTTCTGCTGAAGGCAGCAGCAGAACATCTCAAAATACTTCAGAGCTGTGTCATTCAATGGATTCCAAGAAAATAATTTTATGGTAAGAACAAAATCCTTTTTTTTTTTTTTTTCCCTCCCTTGCTCATGATTAAATATTTCATGCAAAATGAACATGCTCTATTTAGTAAAAACACCCCAATGCGTGACAAACTGAAATGCACATTTTAGCCTTCCTTCATAGAGGGTATCAAAATCTTGAGCTGCTTGCATGTATTCATGCCGCTTGGTGTCATGGTGGGGAGACTGTGGTGCTCTTGATGCTGGTAACAATGTAATGCAGAGCTGTGTTGGTAGAAGATAAATGTGGAAGTTAGACATTGGAATTAAAGACAGAGTTGTCATGGAGAAAGATTACAATATCTGTACAGTACAAGCTCTGATGAAGCCCAAGTTCACGCTATGATGAAGCAAAAATGTAACTAATAAGGAACAGAGAGGAGCACTAGGTAGAAGAATATTTTTGTATATGGCATCAGGCTGGGTTTTTTGTCAAAGTTCATTCACCAAAGCTGGAGATAGCTTCAGCCCTGGCACATCTGCTGCAAAGAGGCTCCAAGGCAGGCACACTGAGCTGTATGGGGTCCCCCATATATGCAGACTTGGTTTCTGTAGGGGTGCAAGGATGATATAGTGGACTAAAAGAAAAACAAAACTCTGGAAGCTTTGTCCCAAAAAAGCAGGACTGAGGGCCAATGAATAGTCACCGATATTGTCTGGGGTCTCCCTGAAGTTAATCCTAACACATTAATGACTTATCATGCCTTGTTCTGCAATGTGTTTCTATGTGGAGACTGTTCTCTTTGCTGAAGGCTCGGACATGGGAAGCATAGTAGTGATATTGCCAAATCTCCCTCCCGATCTCCAGAAACTAGCAGTCAGAGGCAGCAGTGCCTTAGATCTCAGACTGCAGATCTAGAGCTATGAGCAGGGCTTGAAAAATCCACTCGTCCACTCGTCTGTGACGAGAGGATGGTGGAGCCTGACGAGCAGCTTCTCGGCCGGCCGTAATTACACAGCCGGCCGGGAGCTTTACAGTCAAGCGATGGAGCGTCTCTAGAGACGCTCCATCGCTTGTATCAGCAGCTGTCACTGCCGGTCCCGGGATCCGCTGTGCCCGATGCGGCCGGGACCGGCACGGCTCTGTGACAGGAGATCAAAGGGAGTTCAGTACACGAACTCCCTTTGATCTCCTCTCAGTCCCCGAATGCAGGAAGTGATGTATATTACATCACTTCCTGCATTCAGTGTCACTCTCCAGCTA
>NW_017306459.1:1478026-1502749 GCF_000935625.1 Nanorana parkeri
AAAAAAAAAAAAAAAAAGTAATACAAAAATTAAAGAATCATTAAAATAAAGCATTAAAAAAAAACAAATTTTTTTTAAGTCCCCGCCCCCCACATACACACGCAGATATGCGTCAGGTGCGCCTACGTGCAAAAACGACGATCGCGCCTATTGTGCCGCACATGTTGCATATCGCCGTCGGAGTGAGAGCATTAATTTTAGAGCCATTAATCACTGATAATACTAAACTGATGAGCAGACTTTTTTATGCCATCCTGTTTTTTATGCAGAACATGTGCTCTGCCTCATCCATGATTTGCCTCATCCAAATAGAATAGCAAGGCAAATATAACTTTTGAGGCCATCCTGTGCCCACCCCCCATCCTGTGCCCAGCCCCAGCAGTGCTGCTAACCTTGTTCTCCGTCGTCTCCTTCTGCTTCATCCCCTCGTGTCACAGCCTAGTCATCTGTCAATGCCGGCCTCTTCTCATGCTGATTGGATGATTGACAGGCTTCCCCACCAATCACGAGTGAGGACAGAGGAATTGCCTCTTCTCACGCTGATTGGCCGATTGGATGATTGACAGGCTTCCCCACCAATCACGAGTGAGGACAGAGGAATTGCCTCTTCTCACGCTGATTGGCCGATTGGATGATTGACAGGCTTCCCCACCAATCACGAGTGAGGACAGAGGAATTGAAGGCGGAGTCTGCTTTCGGCCGTTCGCCCGTGGAGAAGGAGATCGCGGCCATCTTGAATGAATGCAGACGCGGTCCTGTGTGCTGTGTGCGGCGGTGGAAGATGGCAGACACAGGTACTCGTTTTAGACATCCGAGCATTTGCACGAGTACGAGTACTCATGCAAATACTCGGTATCGCGGCCGATACCGATGCTTGTATCGGTGCATCCCTATTATATAGTAAATAAAAATAACCCCCCGTGGGGTCACAAAAGGAAGCTGTATCTGTCCCCAAAATTTTTTAACATAAATTGCAAGGCTATAGTCCGGTCATGCTGACTGGTGACATTTTTGACTGACTGGTAAGACACCGTTAAATTTTTCAAGCCCTGGCTATGAGGCTGTAGGCGCAGGAGTACCTAGGCACCCTCACATACCAAGAAGTGCACTGAGAATTTTTCGGAGGAATTCCAGACTACAGGTACAATTTTCAGAGTACTGCTTAGGCACAATGAACACTTCTAGGTGTTCCCTATTGCTTAGCAAATATCCAGTTATTACATTAAGTTTTACATTAAGATGCGACTGCAAGCAGTAGCTGTATGCTGTATTAAATGTCATTGACGTGGGTCCATATGTAAGCTGGTGTTTTCTAGGGTGGGGTAGGATGTGGATGGAGGAGAATGTCTGTCATTCTTTGGTACAAAAGGCATACGTAAAGGGGGGAACATTGTTGGCAGATACCTACTACCCCGTAACCTTTCTTTATTCTAGAAAAAGTGTCCGGGTCTTTCATAGTCCCAGAATGCTGTGTGTGACTGAGATTATAATATCTCACTTGTGAACAGGTATTATGCATGATATTTTCTTTGTTGGTCATAGAAAGCATTATAACTATAAACAGATGGTTTTCCTATTATCATTACCTTTTTATTTATGAATGGGAACATCTCTCCTGTTACCCTTACCCATGTGTTGTATTCATTTCTTGCAGTTAGTAGAGTTTTAGTGGATTGGATGCCATGGGCACCAATATTCTTTTCCTTTCATCTAATATTTGAAAATAACATATTTAGTCATTTACTTGGCTAATTTCTGAAATGTGTGTGCATTCTCATTATTTCATGTCCGCTCTTATGTATAAAATGCTATTTTCATTTGCAGGGAGCATTTCCTGTAGCAATTGCATATGTGGTATTTGTGCATATTGTAGATTACTTGACAACCATTATCCTTATAGTCTGGGTGAGAAGAGTCCCTGATCTTCTGTTAGTGATATAAACGCCTCTAGCAGACAAAGGCAGCCGTGCCTTGTATCTTACACTGCAGATGAGGCTGAGAGGAGTGCCTAGGCACCCTCGCATACCAGGAAGCGCACTGCTATTTTCAGGAGGAGACAAAAGGGGAGTTTTCCATGGTACGGCTTAGGCACAATTAACATTTCTCCATTTTCTTTATAACATAGCAAATGTTCTGTTGTTGAGTTTAGTTCCCCTTTAAAATAAATACGTTGAATGTAGCATGGGGGCCATTTTTTAAAACCTTTTTCTAATTCATATGTGGGAACTGCTCTTACTAAATATTTGTGATGCACCGATACCAAGTACAGTACTCAGTACATGTACGGATACTTTTCCAGCTCCAAGACTAGGCTAAAATTCAAAAGTTAGGAGGCAGCTGTCATTTGTAAGGAGCACACGGAGCTCCTGTGATTTGTACAACTCTAATTTTTAATGTATGATTTTGTTTTTATAAATATATATAAAGGGATGCACCGATACCATTATTCCAATTACTGATACTTGTACTCAGATTCAATTTCTGATTATACTTTTGTTTATTGTCATGTGACACTTTTTCCTATAACATTACAGACTAATGATGTCAGGACAGTGGTGGAGTGCCACAGCCAGGTACCAGCTGCGACCCTGGTAGTTCTCATAAGAATGCCAAACATCGGCACTGGTATCTGGACATCCCTACTAAATATTATTGAAATTTGGTAGTATGTTCAAAATGTTAAATGCTTGACAAATGCCAACACAATATTCCTTGTCCTTTTTTCAGGCTTTTCTGCCATTTGCAGTCAGTTGGCCCAAAACATTTATTACGATAAGATTGTATCGTCTTTACAGCACACTGACCTAATTATTTAATAGATGGGTTATGCAGCTACCTTTTTAGGTGATTGGGCACTGGCAAACCAATCAAGGTTGCAGGACAGCCCTGTATAACCCCTCCCACTCCCAGCCTCCTCAGTTTTTTTGCTAGTGTCCTCAGGTGGTGGATGTGTTCTCTCTGTAGTGTGGAGTAGTACATCCTTTTTCTACACTTTTCTGTTATGCTTTCCTGTTCGGGTTGATGGTTGTTTTTTTTTTCATGGACCATGAGCCATTGTTTGCTGTGATGTTCCCCTCCCCTCTGTTGGACTGCTTTTGGAAGTCCTACAGACATGTTCAAAGAATATATTTTTGTCCTATCTGTAAAATCTGTTTCTCTCCTCTGTATTCTGTGGTCCACTCTGCTGTACTGCTTGCTTGCTGCAGGCCGGGAGTGGTAGCGGTTATACAGGGTTGTCTTTCCTCTGATGATTTGCCAGTGTCCAATCACCTGAACATAGCTGTAAAACCCATCTGTTTCAGAATTAACCCTTGCGTCTTGTAATGTACGATCAAGAAACGGATTTTACAGGTAAAAAGTCTGGTTTTGCCACTTTGGGGCGTATGTCTTGTAAACGTTTACATGTGTAGGCCTACCTCCACACAGTGGTTCCAGCTCTATATTTGTAACTATGTAAGGAGTACTTCACTCTTTTGGAAAGCTGCATTATTTACTTTACCTGCCTGAAAGCCGGAAAGCCTGCAACTGAAAAATACATGTATTAACTGATTCAAGTCTATAGGGGCAGACACCATCTAGAGCCTGTTGTGCCTTTATTTCTAAGCACACAGTATGCAGTTCTTGATTGAAGCTCTAGGACAGAGCTTTCTGATATTTGCCCCTGAGGTGCTCACATTGCATTCTGGGATGTCAGGGGGCATATCCGAGCTCTCACTGAGTAAGGATTGCATGCTGTTTGCACTTGGATTTGGCCCCTGGAAAACCAGAAGAAGCTTTGCTAACACTTAGTTACATACAGGATGCTTGTGGTATGTACATTTTATTATCTTTTATTACTTAAAAAGTGTATTTCAACGTTTGCAGTCAACTTTAGAAAAGCTTTGCGTGTTCCTATTCACACAGCATAAATTAATTCATGTGAATGAGAACATTTAACAAATATAAAGTCGCTGTTATCCCAATCTGGCCGCAAAAGTGAAAATACACTTTAAACATTAGTGGCACAGGCACCCAGCAATAGGGTCATGGTGTATTTTTGAATACGTGCAGTAATAATTTATTAATTTGAATTTGTTACACCCTTAAAGCAATGTCTTGGTAGTCGCATTTAGGGGAAGTTCTGAAACTCTTAGAAATAGTTTTAATTCATTGTTTCGTTTTGTTTTTTTATAGACACCGTGTCTTAAGGCATAATGCTGTTATATGTACCAGTAAGTCACTGAATGTTCGGGCATCTGTTTCAAGAAGTAATGCACTGGAAGATGAAGAAAGCAAAGGTGGAAATATGCTTGTGTTTGTAGATGTTGAGAGCATGAACACGGTAAGCAGCTGGACACATAAGTGTTCCTTCCTTGCGTAAAATCCTTGTTTTTGATGCTGCTTTGTTTCCAGTTTGTAAATCAAATGTATTTGGAGATTGCATGATCTCACGATTCTGAAAATTCTGCTTGGGTTTGGGGGGGATCACATTATTATGTAGATGTTCAGTGCTGTATTAAACATTACATCTTTGGATCATGGGAATTCTGTTAGGTTGAGTTATTCTTTATTCCTGTACCTCATGGTTATTGCACTAGAAGATTTATAAAAATAGATTGCTTGCTATACATGCATTGCTACAAACAAAACAACTTGTCTGTCAGAGCGAGCACCATACAGTGCTGGAACATACTGGTATTTTAAGCCTTCGTTCATCCACTGAGCTGGAGCTGCGAAGGTTTAGTCATTTTGTGGCCACTTCCCGACACTCCACGACACACCCTTTAGTGCAATGCTTAGAGCAGCCTATTGTTACGCACAGTCATAGGGAGCAAGGGAGGAATTTAGGCTGCAGCAGGGGGATTCCTGCAGCAGAAATGCCAGGTGTGTCTGTACAGATGTGGCCAATGTGCACATTCAATTTAATGACAGGCTGACAGCAGCAGCATCTATCAGCAACAGTCCACATGTGATCGTACATGGAATAGTTACCTGCGTCTCAGGATTAATGATGGTCCTTGCATGCAGACAGATTAGGTCCATGGACAAATTGGCAATTTAGAAAACCATTTTACAGTTCTACCTGGTCACTGTGGATGTGGAGGCTTGTTCTGCTTTTGGTTTTCTTAACTGATAACTGTCTTCATTCTAGAGTGAAGCAGGTGTAAAAGAATTTCATATAGTTCAAGTGTCGAGTAGCAGTAAGAACTGGAAGCTGCAAAAGTCTGTGAATCCCACCGCAGACAAAGGTTGGTTGTTTTCATGGTGTTATGTACGTTGTTTTATAAACTTAATAGAACTATGATACTTTTACCTAGAATTTTTAACATGGCATATAATGATTGGGTTTTCAAATCAACAGGAATTTGCTTTTCAATTTTCTGCATCTGAAATTTTACATCCATGCACCTGCATAGGTTTATGCTGTGCTGGCCTTATACCCATCAACAACAGAGTAAAGCTATTGACTTAATGTGAGGCTGTACACTGCACCTAAGGCTCTGTGCCAGTGGGAAAACGCTGGCGCTTACATTGTACAGGAGCTGGTGACTGTGTGCAAGAGCCCTTAATGATATCAAAATTTATACCCAAACTATACATTTTCTGAAAGCAGAGGACCTAGAAAATAGTATAATAGTCTCAATTTTGTATGTTGCATGATTTTTGTACCAACAGTGAAGGAGTGTGGAGTTTATAAATATCAAATATGTCCAGCTTCAAAATAGTGTGTGCCTGTAAAATGGCAAAATAAGAAAACCCAAATTTTATTAGATGATTGGAAATGTTTACAGCTCATTAATTTCAGGATTAACCCTAAATATTGGCCCTGAAAGTATTTCTCTACCTCTGGCATGTGCAGGGATACCTAATATGTGTTGCACAAAAGGCTGTTGCATACTGAGTGTGTATCTCTATCTATCTCTCTATCTATCTCTCTATCTATCTCTCTATCTATCTCTCTATCTATCTCTCTATCTATCTCTCTATCTATCTCTCTATCTATCTCTCTATCTATCTATCTATCTATCTATCTAATAGAGAGAGAGATATTATTGTTATTTTTTACTTTATTACCATTACAACTTTTTCTGAATATTTGTCTTCCCCCTATGAAATAGTAATTTGCAGGTGACGGGTTCTTTTATGGAGACATAAGGGGATTTTTAGATCTCAAATTCCCTCCTCTGCAGCCCATGTAGATTGGGGAAAGAGAATTCCCTGATGTGCTTCTTACTCAACCACTGCCGCTGAGCTTGGATGCGGAAGTGCTCAATGCTGAGTGATTCCAGGTTCATATAGTGCAGACGATGATTTCCTTCTGCAGAGACGGCTCTAATATTTGACAACAAGCTCATCACTGCTATTGTAAACGTGAGCTTATTTAAACCTCTTGCTTCTCTGCCATAATAGTTACAGCGGTGTCTGTAATATGGGTAAAGGAACCACACCACCTTATTCGAAGTCCTCTTCATCATGTTTTGTGGAGAGTGCTAGTCAGGGGAATTTTCTGAAAAAGTTTAATAGCTTCTCTGATTGTCATAAGCATGCCAAGATTTGCAGATTTGTGTACTTCTAAAGAAAAATACATTTATAGATTTTATTTATATACATAACAGCAGTAAATGGAGTTCTGTTATTATCTGCCCGAAGGTCAGCTGTAAATTGTCTGGCTGCACTGCATATGCAAAAAGCTAATGAAGCTGAAGGTCTGACTTGAAGATTGCTTAACAAGAACTCTATGCCTTATGTATGTGAAGGAAATTAATTTTATTAATAATAAATATTTCCTTCTTTAGACACTAAACTAACCGGCAGAGAAAGGGCCAAAATGTGCTTCAAAGCTGTTCGATGCAAATTCTCCTCCCTAGGTAAGGAACTATTTGTTTTCTTGTGGAATTGAACTGCAGTATTTAGAAAAAAGTTTTGTTTGGATAACAAATTTACTTACAACTTTTAAGTTAGTGCAAATATATAACATTGACCATGTAGAAACGTTAACAGCATTCTTTACCTGTATACATTTACTTTAGATGGTGAGAAAACATCGGACATTTACACATTTGGGGACATTGTTTTTGGAGGTGAACAGGTATGTTTGATTTTATGTCCCTCCTTGCCCTGGCTATTTCATACTGAGTTGTAGAACATTAGCTCTTGGTTATAAAATATCCAATTAGCAGTCTGCCAGAAGAAGTGACCTACTCGGGTTTGGAAAAGGTTAGCTGTACCACCATAAAGTGAATATCCCAGAATAATGAAACTCCTGTGTTAAGTCACCTGCTAGTTTATCTCACTGGGGCTTTATTGTCATAATCTCCTCCTTAGACCTCCCAGGAGCTAGAGTGTAGAGCACCAGCCACTGGAATCTTGATGCACCTGCATAGGTTTATGCTGTGCTGGCCTTATACCCATCAACAACAGAGTAAAGCTATTGACTTAATGTGAGGCTGTACACTGCACCTAAGGCTCTGTGCCAGTGGGAAAACGCTGGCGCTTACATTGTACAGGAGCTGGTGACTGTGTGCAAGAGCCCTTAATGATATCAAAATTTATACCCAAACTATACATTTTCTGAAAGCAGAGGACCTAGAAAATAGTATAATAGTCTCAATTTTGTATGTTGCATGATTTTTGTACCAACAGTGAAGGAGTGTGGAGTTTATAAATATCAAATATGTCCAGCTTCAAAATAGTGTGTGCCTGTAAAATGGCAAAATAAGAAAACCCAAATTTTATTAGATGATTGGAAATGTTTACAGCTCATTAATTTCAGGATTAACCCTAAATATTGGCCCTGAAAGTATTTCTCTACCTCTGGCATGTGCAGGGATACCTAATATGTGTTGCACAAAAGGCTGTTGCATACTGAGTGTGTATCTCTATCTATCTCTCTATCTATCTCTCTATCTATCTCTCTATCTATCTCTCTATCTATCTCTCTATCTATCTCTCTATCTATCTCTCTATCTATCTCTCTATCTATCTATCTATCTATCTATCTAATAGAGAGAGAGATATTATTGTTATTTTTTACTTTATTACCATTACAACTTTTTCTGAATATTTGTCTTCCCCCTATGAAATAGTAATTTGCAGGTGACGGGTTCTTTTATGGAGACATAAGGGGATTTTTAGATCTCAAATTCCCTCCTCTGCAGCCCATGTAGATTGGGGAAAGAGAATTCCCTGATGTGCTTCTTACTCAACCACTGCCGCTGAGCTTGGATGCGGAAGTGCTCAATGCTGAGTGATTCCAGGTTCATATAGTGCAGACGATGATTTCCTTCTGCAGAGACGGCTCTAATATTTGACAACAAGCTCATCACTGCTATTGTAAACGTGAGCTTATTTAAACCTCTTGCTTCTCTGCCATAATAGTTACAGCGGTGTCTGTAATATGGGTAAAGGAACCACACCACCTTATTCGAAGTCCTCTTCATCATGTTTTGTGGAGAGTGCTAGTCAGGGGAATTTTCTGAAAAAGTTTAATAGCTTCTCTGATTGTCATAAGCATGCCAAGATTTGCAGATTTGTGTACTTCTAAAGAAAAATACATTTATAGATTTTATTTATATACATAACAGCAGTAAATGGAGTTCTGTTATTATCTGCCCGAAGGTCAGCTGTAAATTGTCTGGCTGCACTGCATATGCAAAAAGCTAATGAAGCTGAAGGTCTGACTTGAAGATTGCTTAACAAGAACTCTATGCCTTATGTATGTGAAGGAAATTAATTTTATTAATAATAAATATTTCCTTCTTTAGACACTAAACTAACCGGCAGAGAAAGGGCCAAAATGTGCTTCAAAGCTGTTCGATGCAAATTCTCCTCCCTAGGTAAGGAACTATTTGTTTTCTTGTGGAATTGAACTGCAGTATTTAGAAAAAAGTTTTGTTTGGATAACAAATTTACTTACAACTTTTAAGTTAGTGCAAATATATAACATTGACCATGTAGAAACGTTAACAGCATTCTTTACCTGTATACATTTACTTTAGATGGTGAGAAAACATCGGACATTTACACATTTGGGGACATTGTTTTTGGAGGTGAACAGGTATGTTTGATTTTATGTCCCTCCTTGCCCTGGCTATTTCATACTGAGTTGTAGAACATTAGCTCTTGGTTATAAAATATCCAATTAGCAGTCTGCCAGAAGAAGTGACCTACTCGGGTTTGGAAAAGGTTAGCTGTACCACCATAAAGTGAATATCCCAGAATAATGAAACTCCTGTGTTAAGTCACCTGCTAGTTTATCTCACTGGGGCTTTATTGTCATAATCTCCTCCTTAGACCTCCCAGGAGCTAGAGTGTAGAGCACCAGCCACTGGAATCTTGGTGGTATATAAGAAGCTAATGTTTGTTTCAACCCATTAAAGTCCACCTGCAGCTCACATGCCGATTTTAAGGTGTGCACATCCTTTCTACATTCTCCTTCACAAGCGGAAGCACACAGAGCAGCATTGATGAAATGAAGGTTACCGCTATAGCTGAGCATTGGGACTAGCCTATTGCTCTAAATGCAATCTACTCCGTACCCCTATAAAGAACACCAAACAACCTTCTCTTATTTACTCTTTTGATTTCTCTGTTTTGGTTGTCTTATAAAAATTAATTAAATGCATAAATGTTAAAATTGTGTTTTGCAGATCATTAGTTCAACCACCCCATGCGCAGACTTCTTTTTCCATAGTTGTCTGTTGCCGAATAAGAAAAAACAGCATTCAAATACAGATGGCGCTACAAAATCAACCCCTGATGCAGCAGTCAGATTGATACAAAAGTGCAGTGAAGTGAATCTCAATTTAATTGTGTTGTGGAAGGTAAGCAACAAAACAGAGGGCTTCTATGAGAACTCTAGAAGTGCCACAAGTTTATCTGTTCTGGTTATGGCTACGTTATACCATACAGAATTGGTACATGCCCAATCAGTTAGCAAATGTGTTGTGAAATGTATGACTTATAGAAAACAGAACAATCTATCTAGCAGTTGAATGCATAAAGGGAACTTCCTAACCAGGCAGAAAAAGTAATAACAACCAACCGGGTCTGAACAGGAGGATAAAGACTACGTCCCATAATATGATGTCAGTTCCTCTATTCTGCTTTTTAAAGTGTGTGCTGCAGTGCTTTGCGTCAGTGTGTCGAGGGGCTATTCAAAATAAATAGCAATGCACCACACTCTAACACACATTTTACAGTGCATCACTGCAGTGCACTATTGTGGAGCGCTCCTTAAGTAAACCTGTCACAGACCTGATCATATGATAAATAAATGTCAAATCTTGGGTTACCTTCTCTGAATTCTACATGTCACAGCAAATTGCAGATCCAGAAAAATAGACAACTGAAATGTAATGCAAATTTCATCTTTTTCTGAAAGTCTAATTGCACATTTTGACATGCATCTTTCACTGAGCGAACCTCTATAATGCATGTGGTTATAGCACTAAATATGACACCTACTTTTATTTTTTTCCAGGCATATGTTATTGAAGATAATAAGCAATTAATTTTAGAAGGTCAGCATCACGTGTCTCTGAACATTGTTGGAGCAGAAGCATTTTCTTTCCCTCAAAAGCAGGTGATTCTCGTGCAGTTTCTTAGATCTTATTATTTCCTAGTTTCTTAATTCAGACATAAGCCCCGATAGCTGATAAACCTCTTTTTTTTTTCTTTTAATATCTGTTAATATAGGAGCAGTCAGAGATGGTACTGTTGAGATTTAACAGGTCTGAGAACACACCCGCACCAGTGCGTCCATCTCCAGAGCAGCTCTCCAATCTAATAAAAGCAAGTCTTCATTACCCAGAATCTTTTAATCATCCGTTCCAGCAAAAAAGGTATGTTAAGGAAAATGTTCTTCTGCTAGTCTCCCAACTGCTTTCCCAGGCGCTACAGTCTGCAATTTTTACCACCTAACAATTCTGTTCATGTTTGTTTTAGTTATTGTAACGTAAAACTCTAGGGGGAAAAAAAATCATTTTTTTCAAATAATTCTTTGTAAAGTGGGAAGAAAACTAAAAGGAAGGAGTAACCATAAAGCAAACTGAATATCGTGTAAAATACACACATCACTTGTTCATATCTGTAGGTAGGTATGATGGCAAAAGCAATTAAAGGTTGAAGTACTAACATGACCTGGTTAACATGGGAATGTCGATAGAGAAAAAATAAGGGGTGAAGTAACTACTGTGGTTTACACGGCCAGTCACAGTCGACACTAATCATGAAAGAGTTACTGGAGGACACAAGCAGAAACAGGGAAAAACAGAAGAGTGACAACAAGGTAACCCGTAAAATCCAAGACACCACTATGAGCCAGCACACAGAGCACCTCAGGCAGACAAGTAAAAAAAAAAGAGGGGAAAGCTGGACACAACTCAGTAGTGTTCCCACTAAAAATTAAGTATCATGATGGAGGCCTGAGAGGATGTGTATTGTGAGGTATAGTGTATCCATGTGTCCCAGATGTGGTAGAATTTGTCAAAGCGATCCATACGTATGGCAGCACATTGCTCGGCCTCCATGTGTGTGGGTCTGTTTATGTGTAGTTGGTATGATGCTTTTTTAGAGTTATTTAACCTCCCTGGCGGTCTGATTATGTCAGGTATTTTTTTCTTTTTTATGGTTTTTTTTTTTTTTTGCTTTCCACTTTTGAATCTCCTGCCGGTTCCGCCCCCCCCTGCGACGCGGGCGCACTGGCGGGGAAGGAACCCGGAAGACTGATGCCGGCATCGGCTGGAGGACACAGCGGGGCTCGTAGGGAGAAGGTAAGTGACACTATAGTGTAATCCCGAGTGTGGCTCGGGGGTACCACTTTTGGTACTGAATATGAACCCCGAGCCACACTGGGGAATACCGCCAGGGAGGTTAAAGTAGCACTAAACTCCGAAGTTAAATCTTTAAAATACTTTCAAGTACTTACCAAAAATGGAACTTATTTGCTTGTGACTTGGCTGTGTTATTTCTGATAGCTCTGAATTGGTGCTGACATTGTCCTTCCTTCTGGAGGGGGGCTACTTTTGTTCCCCATGGTCCCTGTGTGTGTTGTAAAGTAGCCATCGCTCCAAGCTCGCTCCCATGATGGACTACAATCTCAATACAAATGAGTAAACTAAACATGAGATTGTAGTCCATCATGGGAAGGAGCTTGGAGCTGTAGTTACTTTGCAACACACTCAGAGCCCATGGGGAACAAAAATAGCCACCCTCCAGAAAGGACAGTAACCATGAATTCAGAGATGATGTGAGGATCTGCTGCCAAGTAATAATCAAATGTGCTACATTTAAAAATTCAGCCCTTAGACCACAGGGGCCGCAATCAGCCATTCTCATGCTTTTTGTTGTCTGCCAGTGTGCAATCTACTAAAGGCATCAGTATAACCCATGGTTTCAGAATTACCATCCTGTGTCCTGTAATGTACTCCGAAAAAAGGATTTTATAGGTTGACAAAAATCCTATTTTATACCAGATCAATGTTACCAGTGCCACAGCTCTACAAACAATGCATTCTATTACTAATCTATTGCTCACCTGCATAAAAATATATAAACATGTCATGGATTGGGAAAGATTACATGTAACAAAACCTCTGTGTCATTTTGTTCCTCTGAATTTCCGCCTCGTCTATCTCTACAGTCTTTGCTTAGTTCCAGTTACTCTTGTGCTCACCAATAGCTCCCAGGCAGAAGTTGATGTAATCATTGATCTAAGACATAAAACTACAGGGTAAGTGTTTCTTTACTGTATTATGCCTTTTTCAAGAAGGGTTTGTGTTTTAAAATACTTTTTTTTTTTATTATTATTATTAAAGGCTATCTAAACCCAAAACCAAAAATGTTTCCTATTGCAGCTTATCAGTCCTAAAATGTAGTGTGGTTTTTTTTTGTTTGTTTTTTAAAGACTCGTTTCCTTAATTTGCTCTAGCTGATCCAGCCACTAACACTTGCTGTCCTAGGGTGACGAGGATCACTTACTGAACGGAATCTGTGGAAGTGCAGCATTGTCACCCTGGAACATGTAGTATGCTGAGACTATAGAGCATCTCCAACTCTCCATATTTCCATGACATAGAGGGTTGGTGTTCTGTAGTGTCCAGAGCTAAACGGAGCAGGAATAATAAAAATGCTTGAGATTAGACTGCAGAGGGCACAGGACAGAACTTGGTTTCTGGCAGGATCAGCAGGTATTTTTAACCTATTGAACAATTTTAGCAAAATACCTTTAACGGTATATTTACCAGACCAAGAAGATGCAGATGAGATATATTCATTGTTATGGTTTATATTTTATCTGAGGAGCAAAAGAAAAGGAAAAGTCATATGCATAAAACAGGTGGGGTGAATCATCATCGTATTTTTTGCTCTATAAGACGCACTTTTTCCCCCCAAAAGGCGGGCAAAAATGTCTGTGCGTCTTATGGAGCGAATCCCCATCGCCCGGGACATGCAGTTTCGGGTGCCGGGCGAGTAGTTTATTTGTACATTCAGCCCTGCTCCGGACAAGCAGAGCTAAATGTACAGTGGGAGCCGCTGCTCGTTTAATACAAGTGATCTAATCGGATCACTTGTATCAAATCGAGCGGTGGCGATTGTGTCCGGGGCCCCCCACCGTGGTATCGGGGGCCCCCGCTCCTCTGGGGGACCTGTGACCATGGCATAGGAGCTCACCATAGAACCCGTAGAGCAGATGAAGAACGTCCGTTCTTCATCTGCTCTGTGTGATCACTGAGACCGTGGCGCTTTAATCACACCACCTGTCTCAGCGGTCACTAACTACACAGAACCCTGCCCTCCCTGCGTCCTATGGTCAGGTGCGCCTTATGGAGCGAAAATACGATAACTTGTTTTAGATGTCAGAAATCCGCTCCCACTGCCCACTTTATCAATCAAATGTGAATTCTATTGGGGAACATCGAGGCAGAAGCTCTGCTTTTTCTGTGTCCTGACATAAATCCCAGACAGTGTTCTGGAAACTGAGCTGGACCCCTGTGCTATATTGTGCACATGCATGAAAAAAATGTAATCACTGTCTACCTAGGTCTGCCCAAGTAGACCTTCCATTCATTTCTATACACCAGGCTCTCTGCACATGTGCACTGCAGTACAGACGCCTGCCTCCATTTGTGAGCAGAGCACTGTGCCTTGTAGCCTGAGTGGAGGCGGGGGAAGATTACTGATTTTATAAACCGAATTACGGCCGTTATTTCAGCAAGACTTCTGAAAACAACTTTAAAAAGACTTTGTGCTTAGTTGTCTTGATTTACTAGAACACACTACATAAATTATATTATAGTTTAAGTTCTACAAATCTGGATAGAAAATCGGTGAGAAAAATTAGGTAAAAAAAAATACTAGAAGGACTTTTTCTTGTCCAGGTTACTTGCTCTGTAAGTTCAGTTCAGTACAAGGGACAATGTGGATAGAAATCGTAAAGTTTTTCCCTCCATTGAAGGTCCCATTAATTATTTTTACCTTGATTTCCAGTCCTGAAACTCTAGAAATCCATGGATCGTTCACCTGGTTGGGGCAAACGCAGTACAAACTTCTGCTGAAAAGCCACGAAGTGTTCAGTTTGCAGGTGAAAGCGTGTTTTGTTCACTCTGGAATCTACAATCTCGGGACTCCAAGAGTGTTTGCCAAGCTGGCCAACCAAGTCACACTCTTTGAAACCAATCAACAAAACTCCATGCCAGCACTGATTGTCATCAATAACGTCTGAGTGTTCCACAGCTGAGGATTGGCAGAAGTGTATCATTAGATTTCCTGTGGCTTGGGGCTAACAGCATTTTCCTCTAAATTATCTAGTGTACCAGAGACCCCATAGGAATTCCATTAAGACTGTTGACTAATATATTCCTTTATGCAAGACACTTGGAACGGATACATCACTTCCCTGCTTTGTACAGTAAACCCATTTTGATTTTTGCCAAGGAAGTAAAATGTTCCTTGTACTAAATTCAAATCTTTACTTTGGTTAAAATGTGGTGAAAACATTCTCTGCATTCATGTAGTGTCTTTGCACACCTTCATGTGAGATAATAATGTCATTTGCACTTTTGGTTTCACAGCTTTTCCCCCCTGATGTAGCTAGACTTTATTTGGGAGTGTATTAAGATATCATTATGCTCTGAGTGTTAACAGAAGCGAAATCTAATGGACGTTTGCATTGCATTATGTTACCAGTTTCATTCATCTCAGTACTGAATGCACTATTTTACACTTCCATTATATTGTCTTTCAAGTTGAGTTATTCTCTTTATTACATAACTTTGAAATTTCAGTTGATTACATCAGTATGATTAAAAGTCTGCTTTTCCATAAATGATGATGTATTATATTTATAACAAATGTATTGTAAATAGAATAAAACATACGCCATATTTGCTGTTCAAAGACTTTTCTTGCATATAATAGGCTGTTATCAAGGGCCATAATATATACTACTTGTTGCTTAATTATGTTCACAGTATAAAATAATGTATATAAAACATTCAAAGTTTTAACAAGTCTGTGAGTAAACAAATGTAATATTTTTACAAATGTTGTCTTATTTCTTCCAATGCACACAAATGCATGTGATATGTTTCTGAAGTAATGGTCGTCTATGTACAGAGGATTGCAAAAATCACACTTCTACATTGCGCTGCACTTGGTTCAATGTTAAAAAAAAATAAGTTGCAGGGCGTGTATTAATAGCAGTAATATATCATAGCCCAGTAATGTAGTTGGCCTTTCTACATCTGTTTCTCATGAGGTAAAGGGCTGGAGCGATGATCTGGACTGTACCATGGGTGGTACTGGAGGAGCCTTCCCCTGTCATTGACCATTAATTGGCTATTAACTACTCTTAATATTCTGCTCCAAACACAACCAAACTTGTCGGCTCCTAAAGGGGGCATTTCTTAATCTTTGAAGGATCATTATAGAGAAACTTGTCTCCAAGCTTTCTGGATACAGTTGAATGGATTGTTACTGTACACAGAGGTAGGGTCAGAGCTATTAACCACTTCCCAACCAATGACGGAATTATCCCATCATGATCGTTCAGTTTGTTAATGACCGGTGATGGGATCATTCTGTCAATCGGTACATTAGGCGCTGGTCTGTGAAGGGACCAGCAGCTCATTGAGTTACTGCTGTTGTCCCTCGGGGTCTGAAGCAGACCCTTAATAGCAGATTAGGTGGTCACAGTTCTGTGACCACAGTGCTAGCTGATCGCTGTGACAGGCACACAGCCGGCAGCTGCTGACTGTTTTGTGTGTAGCTGGCTGTGTGTTTACAAACTGATACAAAGCATGCCTGAGTAGAAAACTGTATTCTACTTAGAGATACTAATGTAAATTTAAAAAAAGAAAACCTTTTCAGTGCCCGCTAGTTAAAAAAAATAAAATAATTAAAATACAAAAAGTTTTTAGAATTGTTAAACATTTTAAAAAATGGAAAAAAAATGTAACCACTTGCTGTCCACCCGTTGCAAAAAAAGGATGGACAGCGGACTCGCATTAGCGGGTTGTCGTCGTTAGACGCCATTTTTTTTCCTGCTCGCGCGCGCCCCCTACACATACAACCGACCAAGGGCTCTATAGCCGACGATCGGTTGTATGTAGCGATTTTACCTGCCTAAACTGATGAGCGGTAAAAGCGTTTAAAGCGTCGCCTATGGCCAATTTTGGGTAATGTCGTTTTTTGAGGTTTTGTGCACGTGCGCAATATTAAGGCTTGACATGTTTGGTGTCTTTTTACCTGACGTGACCCCGCCTTTTATATTTGACCAAAAAATTGGGTAATAATGTTTTAGAATTTAATATAGGGGAAACAGTAGTGTTTAATTAAAAATTTTCCTTAATATAGTAAAAAATAAAACCCCCAGTGGTGAATAAATACCACCAGAAGAAAGCTCTATCTGTCCCCCAAAAATGGTATAAAATTAATTTCAGTACAGCGCTGCATGACGGAATAAACGTCAGCCAAAGTACCGCAGCGCTGAATACTGAAAAAAGGCCTGGATGGGAAGGGGGTTTAACACCGCGGACTTCAAGTGGTTAACTAATGGAGAAGTTTTAAAAAGTATGTTTTAATGAAAATATGATAAGTGCCAAGGAGGCTATGAAAGATAAGGGAACAACATGAATTATTTTCTGTTGGCTACACTAATTATGTACACCTCGCCAAAGCTGTGAAAATTTTCTTTTTTTTTGCATTTAAAAAAAAATAAAAATAAGACTTTATATTCCGATGTCACATCAAATTAAAGCCCATTTTGTCCATTAAAAAAAACTGTATACAATATGTGTAGGTGTAATGCATGAGGAAGATGAAAGTTATGGCATACAGATTGGTATATTTTGGGGGAAAGGGCGCAATTTAATTTTTTTCATAAAGTTAACACCAGAAATAAAACGTAATACAGAGGAACACTGGGATGGTGCGTGACTTTGTTTTGAGTAAAGAAATTGCCTCCAACTTGTCAGATTCAATTTTAAGACATCATGCACGCGGGTGTCTGGGGGATTCTTGCTGCAAGAATCATGAACGATTACATGTGGACAGACATAGACAGATGCGGCCGTTGTCACCCTGTTGTTAACTTGCTGAGCACAGCAGCCGCATCTGAACGGCCACACCTGGGATTCCTGCCATAAGAATCCGCAGGTCCCTGCGGCAGGAATCCCCACTCACCTCTGTGCATTAGGCCAAAGGTTGCACATCATGCTAAATTCTCCGAGAGATGCAGTTATCGTGCCCCCAGGTTTTCAACATGTGAACACGAGAGGGGGGTAGTGTTTTATTGAGTTTAACAGTGAAAATACATTGAAAAGCATGTGAAGATGTTCAGACAATGACTATGGATACGTATATTACATGGTACAGAGGGACATTTCTGAAGGCCTTCATCGGCTAAACTCTCAAAATGATTTTATGGATGTTGTTTTGATGGAGTTTTTCTAGGGCATTGCAGATACCAACAGCACTAAGCCGGCATTCACACCCGAGCGACTTGAAATATGAGCTTTTTCAGTGTGTAGAACCTTTTCTTGTGCGTTTTTGCATATTTTGATGCACGTTTGAATGAGCAGATTTCAGCACATTCATGTGAATGGACAGATGTGTTTTAAACATATAAAAAAAATGCAGCAGATGTGCGTTTTTGAGCATTTCCATTGAAGTCTATGGGGCCAAGTACCGCAGAATCTGCCAAAAAGCTTTTAATGTACTTTCTTCAAGTGATGGGCGTTTGCTACAAGTGACGAGATGCTCAGATGTGAACACTGCCATAGAAATGAATGGACATTTTTGGGGGGTGTTTTTTTTTTTGTGCTTTTTTGAGCAGAAGTGTTACAAAACTGTGACTGAGGGCTAAAGGAAAGTTACAAGGACACTCAAAAAAGAAACTGCATTGTATCTTCTAGGGAAAATTACCGTTTTATTTATTTGTAGATGTGTAGCAGCTCCACTTTTATTTATTTAGATATACAGTCATGGCCAAAAATATTGGCACCCCTGCATTTGTCAGATAATGCACCACTTTGCACAGAGAATAGTTGCAGTTACACATGTTTAGGCATTCTCGTGTTCATTTCTTTTGTTTGTATTGGTATGACACAAGAAAGTGGAGGAAAAAAAGCCAAATCTGGCACATTCCACTCAAAACTCCAAAAATGGACTGGCCAAAATTGGCACCCTCAATTATTATTTGGTAGCACAATCCTTGGAAAAAATAACTGAAATCAATGGCTTCCTGTAACCATCAATGAGTTTCTAACACCTCTCTACAGGAATTGTGGACCACTCTTCTTTCGCCAACTGCTCCAGGTCTCTCAGATTGGAAGGGTTCCTTTTCCCAACTGCTGTTTTGAGATCTCTCCACAGGGGCTCTATGGCAGTGGTTCCCAACCTGTGTAACCTCAGGACCCACATTTGTCCTTGGTCAATAAGTCCATGACCCAAGTTGCACTGCAATGGAACACGGCATTGCGGTACCACATGTTCTGATGCAGACAATAGAACTCTGGTTGGGAGATGCATTCGGGGTGCTATTCAGATGAATGGCAATGCACCTCTCACACTAGAGCACGTGGTAGGTGCGATTGCATGGTACAATGCGCTAAGTGGTGCATTAGCTGACCGAAATGCAGGGGTGCCAATATTTTTGGCCATGACTGTATATCAAATGGTGACTTGGCTTGTTGTTTCACACCTAGTCTACATACCCTATGCAGGGAATATGTTAATATCCTTTGGCAGAACAGTTGGCACCCATGGCACATGCTAGGTTTGTCTGCACTGTATCTGACAGCTGCCCTGCTACATACAGAAATCAGGAGCTACATTTTTGGCTATTTGTCAGCTTATAGTAAAAACAAATCTAAGCATGGTATGTATCAGGGCCTGTTCACACGACGTCCGTTTTCTGTGCTGACCTGATCCGTACGCTCCTGCATTAAAAATGTATCCCTATGTGTTTTATGGGCTACAGTTCTCACGTGCGCAGTCTGTTCAGCTTACGACAGAAAAATACTGCATGTCACATTCTGTCCGGTCCGGAAACGCACGAACGCGGCAAAAACGCAACGGGAACGCAATGCAGCTAAGCAAAAAAAAATGTATTCCTGCTCCACTTTTTATGATGTCAGAGGCAGTCAAAGTGGGAGATAGACAGACAGAGTGGGGTAGAGGTAAAGACATGAACTGCCAACATTTTAAACATGCCCATTACCTTTCCATGGACATACGAGTAAAGGAATAAAATGTAGCCGGGTGACCTCGCAAATCCTCATATAAACTCCAGAACTGACCCTTGGAGTCCCGGAGCCTCAAGATCGGGTGTACCCAATAACGACGTCTCCTGCGGGCTCGTTCTCTGCAGATTGCTGTGGCCAGCACCATCAACATAGCTGCAAACATGTGATACATGTTTGATCACCAGCTTTACATACACAAAGGGAAGTAGATGTTCCGAGAGGGCGGAAGTATCTGCATACTGACAGCCCCTTGGCTAAAAAAAAAAAAAAAAAATGAACTGTCAGCATCCGGACCGAAAACGCGGCAAAAACGCACTGCATCAGTAGCACCGCGTCTGCAGATCCGCACCTGATCAGGACCTGATATCATGTGAACAGGCCCTTAAAACTGAGCCAAAGAAAAGACATATGTCTGCCAAACACAGGTTAGAAATGATTATGGTTGGCAGATTGGTCATTGGGTTTTAGTCAATATAGTGTATATACTGACACTCGGGGACCTCTGGTTATGAAAGGGTTACATTGATATTACATCAGGAATTTATACTGGATCATTTTCTTACTTTTACCCCATTTATATGCAGACTTGTCTATTATTACTGTCCTCTATGTTCCCTACACATCTTTCATTATAGCTTTGATAAAAAAAAAAACCCAAACTTTCATTTCTTAAGGCTGGGTTCACACCTGGGAGTACTATAGGCGCGTTTTTTCTGCTTGTTTTTCAGCTCGTTTTTTCGTTCAGTGAAACACGCGTTTGACGCCCGTTTTTATACCTTCCTGGCGGTATAATTTTTTTTTTCCTTTATTTTCTCTATCTTTTTTTCTATTTTTTATTTTAACTTTCAAACTTCCCGCCGGTTCTGCCCCCCTGCGACGCGGACGCTCACAAGGGACGGAAGACGGCAGCGGCCGGAGGACACAGTGGGGATCGCGGACAAGGTAAGACCTGCGCTATATTCCCGAGTGTGGCTCGGGGGTTACCGCTTTGTTACCCCCGAGCCACACTCGGGAATACCAATGGATACACGCTGAAATACGCCCCAAAGAAGCTCCTGTACTTGTTTGGGCGTAGGGCGTTCCCCAGGTGGGAATTATGCCCATATGAAATTATGGGCTTTCACTTGCTGAGCATTTTCCAGCGCTTCGATCAGCGATGAAAAGCACCCAGGTGTGAACCCAGCCTTAGGCTACAGAATAGGTCCGTGTGAAGGAACACCTTGTGCTGCCTATGGTATGTTTAGGGGACATTCATACATTGTGATTGTATCATTTCCATTAGACACTTTCTAGCTAAGGAACTTTGCATGCAAATCATGCTGTCATTGGTGATTCTTATGACCTTCAGAGACACACACATTACTTTTGCTTTATACATACAGGTGAAACTCGAATAATTAGAATATCGTGCAAAGTTCATTTATTTCACTAATGCAACTTAAAAGGTGAAACTAATATATGAGATAGACTCATTAGATGCAAAGCAAGATAGTTCAAGCCGTGATTTGTCATAATTGTGATGATTATGGCTTACAGCTCATGAAAACCCCAAGAACCCCAAATCCACAACCTCAAAAAAGTAGATTATTACATGCAATCAATAAAACAAGGATTGTACATAGAACAATATCGGACCTCTGAAAAGTACAAGCATGCATATGTACTCAGTACTTGGTTTGGGCCCCTTTTACAGCACTTACTGCAATTACTTTTGCACGATATTCTAATTATTCGAGTTTCACCTGTATGTGGTGAATGTAACAGTGTAAACTCTATTTACTTCACTAAATGGCTGGAAGCAGCCCGCAGGAACTCGCTTCATGTTCTTTTAGAGCTGAAGGTACCTAAAAGAAGATGACTTGGATCAGGGGTAGCAAACCTCCGGCCCTCCAGCTGTGGTGAAACTACAAATCCCATGATGCATCTCTCTTCTGGAGTTATGTCTGTGGCTGTGAGAATCTTGCAAAGCCTCATGGGATTTGTAGTTCCACCACAGCTGGAGGGCCGGATTTCGAGCCTCTGAATGTACAGTATAGGTTAGTTTTGACATCTTTGTGATTCAAATGCAAAATAAGGGCTCTTTGGCCATAACTCCAGTACACATACACCCTAACTGAATGACATCACTTACTGCTACATCACTGTGAGGGGAATTTATCAAAACTGGAGCAGCTGTGCATGAGCACCAATCAGCTTCTCTCTTTCATGTTCAAATCTTAACAGAAGAGAGAAGCTGATTGGTAGCCATGCACAGCTGCTCCAGTTTTGATAAATCCCCCCTGTGTGTTTATCTCTAAAAACATTGGCTTATTTATTCTAAATTTACTACTGTCACCATATTTATTGTGTGTTTAGCGCTGGTCTCCCGCGGCCTCTTTGTAGTCATGTTTGTCTACATATTAACACAATAGCAATGTCTGCAGTTGCCATGTTTCCTAATGCTGACAACAGTGGCACATACTGTGTGAACAAGATACTGGATTTTAACTTTGTGAGTCAGTCAGATTATAACAGGACACAGCGCCTCTAGTAAGGCTGATCTCCACACAACTGGACACCTCTTAATGCAGGGAGTCCAAAGTTAAAGATTCACATGTACAAAGTCCAATGAAAGCACCAAACAAAATGTTCAAGAGTCCAAACATCTTTATTATCAGTATTAGTTCCCAACTGGATAACACAAAACAGCCAACACGTTTCGGGGGCCAAAACATCTCCCCCTTCTTCAGGGCTGAGTTGTAAATTGTAGGACTCAGAGATGGCATAACCACCCAAATAAGTTACAAAATGCCAGCAGTCACTATGAACAGAACACGTTCTCACATTAAAAGGGACCTTTGAGTGTGACATGAAAAAACACTAATCATTTCAATGATATGCTTGGGAGATGCCTTTAAGCTGCATGTGGTGTTACGGAACACTACAATTTTCAGGGAACCAAAAACTATGGGGATGGTGGCAGTAGATGTACCACTGTAGGGTCTATTAGGAACCCACCCAATAGTAGACCTATATCCTGGGGTCTTTGCACAGGCATTTGAGCATGAAGCCCCCATTCTCCACAAATTGCCTACAGCAGAGGACCTCATGTCCCAAGTATCACTGAGGACAACACTATTCTCATCAATCTTACCCCACCAACATACCACTTCTGGAGTTTGGTAGGAGTGAAACGTCTCACTTCAAGCCTGCTCCATTTTCTCCCTACCACCAGCATCTCAACCCTCTTTCTCCTCCTCATATTTCACTTCTGCCTCATAGGCCACGGAATGTGTGCTCCAGTAGGCACACGAGAGGGATTGTATTATTAATCCTTGCCATGTTAGGCCCTATTCACACTGAGCGATTTTAGCAGCGATATCACTCATATTTCCACGCAATATCGCTCTATGCAGCTTCTCCAATCCATTTCAATGGAGCTGTTCACATCTCGCCGCTCAATATCGCTTGTAGCTCGTCGCTGTAGCTTGTCGCTCCTACATGACCCTTTTTTCTGCGGATTTCGAGCGATTTTGCTCCTGATTGCATACAGCCCAATAGTCGCGCGATGTCGCAAATATAAAATCGCGCGATTTTCATGTCGCTCAGTGTGAATGGAGCCTGAGCGTGTCAAAATGCTGCATGCATTCTGAATGATGAGCCATAGGTAAAAAGAACTCCAGTTCCCCAAAGCCTGTCCTTATACCATAATCGTATTATTGGTACTCACTGATGGCAGCATGTTGCTGGTGAAGCCTTTGCAGCATGGCTAATGTTGACTTCCAGCATGTGGGGGTGTCACAGATAAGGTAGTTAAGGTGTACCTAATACCCAAAATTATATTTTAACATCACTTGGACCTTTTATTTTAGCATCGTCCACTACCCATTACAGTGCAAAATCAAATTCTGCTCAATGCAGTGGTCCATATATTACCGTCATTAAACCGCAGTAACATTTTTGTTATATTATCAGTTTTGATCATAACTACTGTGGCTTCACCATTATCTGTGGACTTAATATTAAAGGATTATTAAACCCTCGGCAGTTTTTGCATATATCTATTGCTAGCAAGCAGTAGATATATGCAAAGCAATTTAAGAAAAAACGAAAAACTTTTTGAAAGGGTTAATACTTAACTGTGTCTCTGCCGCGCGCTCCCGTCGGAACATCTGCAAATTTCTCGGGCTGCCGCAAAAGATCTTGGGGCGGGCGCATGCGCAGTTCAGATGTTCGGCCGGGAGACGAGGAGAGACACAAGGTAAGTCTATGGAGAAGCGTGCACCGGCACAGAGTCAGAGGAGAGGAGGACAGAGGAGTCAGCACTGGATCGGAGACCCGCACCAGCGCTGGAGGGACAGCTGAAAAGGACAGGAAAGAAGAAGATGATGGGATTAAGAGGATGTGAGACAGTGTCACTTTAGTCGACTAAAATGTTTCGTTATAGTTTTTGTCATCTCCATGCTTTCACTGATGAAAACTAAATAAAACCAGTCAATAGGACTAAAACTATGACGAAAATACATTACAATTTTCTCTACTGAGATTTAGTTGACAAAACTAAAAGAATTCAGATGACTAAAATACGCATTTTAGTTTTAGTCGCATTTTAGTCATCGGAATTATTTTAGTTTTAGTTTAGTTTTGTCAACTAAATCCCTCGTAGAGAAAATTGTAATGTATTTTTCTCAGAGTTTTAGTCCTAATAACTCTGTTTTTATTTAGCTTTCATCAGTGAAAACATGCAGATGACGAAAACTATGACAAAACATTTCAGTTGACTAAATTAAAACTGGTGTGAGGTTGTAATAGAAAGAGGTTCCTGCTTAAGGGGATGTAAACCAAAGCCTTAAACTTTTAAATTGTTTTGATTTTTTTTAAATAAAACTCTTAGAAATACCTTTTTGGGTTGTTTTTAATGCATTTATGTGACTGCTTGCTGAGTCCCCCTATCTGTGCTGGCTGTGGGTGGCAAGAGTCTTCAGTGACCACTTCAGTGTTGTCCCTTGGACAAAAA
>NW_017306459.1:1502802-1504833 GCF_000935625.1 Nanorana parkeri
TATATATATATATAGCAACAATCATATAAAAATCATACAACTCTAATGGTTAAAGGGTGCATTAACATTAAGTTTTGGTTTTACATTCACTTAAGGGCCCACACCAGGATGGTCCACTGCAGTGTGTTTAATTTGATTGGGCTGCCAATGCACAATACTGGGCTGAAAATTGAACAAGTTAGGCTAGTGCAGCTGAATGCACCCCCTGATCACCCCCTCCTCACCCTATAGTTTAATCTCCCAACCTCCTGCTGTGTGTTATGCTTGGTTTGTTTTCAGACGGGTCATGTGACGCACTGGGTTCTCTTCCTCTTCAATCTTCCCCCAGCAGTGGGCGCTCCTTCAGATGCAGAGAGTGGTGCTAAAGTGAAAATGTCAGTGCTGCTCCCTGCATCAATATACTGGTGCCATGTTAAAACCCCCCTTTTCGGGCATGTCCATGATGCCCCGCATTCACAGTATTGTCCTCAGTCCTCTGAATTGAGTGACACTGGGTATCCTGAACCTGAAAGACTGAGAACATTGTATGGTGAAAAGAAGTACTGTGGTGGACAGCTCCAGATTAAAAGGTGAGTATTGCAGCCTGAGATATTGTTTTTCAACCAGCTGTGGGACCATATAAAATAAAAATAGCCTGCAGTTTAAACCTTCCTTAAATGAGGTTGATTTACTAAAGAAGTAGTAAATGTTCACTTAACAAAGTAAAGCTGCGTTCATTTTAAATACCTAATCCAGTGCAGGGAAATTCAAAAAACATGGTTTTGCCTTGAAGACAGCTTCAGCTTGCTAAGTGAACATAATCTCCCTCTTAGAAGAGTTTTAAAGTCTCAGGATATACTGCCCTGTTATATCATCAGCATTGTAATGGGAATACATACTCGAGTTTTTTTGATAATGCAATCAAAGCTTACATGAAAAAAATGAAGTAGTGAGTGCTTCATTTTGTCTACCTATCACTTTCAGCAACTTCCTGGATTCCAAAATCAAAGCTGTGTACTGTCACTAAAAATCACAAAATCTTGTTATTGTACGCTGCTCCATGGAATTATTTCCACATGAAGTATTGTGTAGATGTCGGTCATATCGGCATACGCATGTTCATATGATGACCTTGTGAGTCAGTTCCTTTCAGAAAATACTAAATTGCAACATACGCTTACATGTGAATGAGTCATCCGTCAGTCAGAGCTCAAGTCTCATTTGCCGTACTCTTCTCCTCAAAGCTGTTGTACATGTCTATTCAAATGATGGAAGCCTAAAATAGATCACTAACAAGAAGAAAAGGAAATAAAAATAAAATCCTAGGTTATTAAATGTGATTGACTGTACATTAGTTGTGACACAAGCAAAGTTTCAGAATTTGTCAATGGGGGTGTGGGGATGAAGAACAATGGCAGGTGTAATTCTCAGTATCTGTTTGTAATAAACAGCGTGGGACCCCCTTTTAAAATCCGCTGCAGAATATGTTGGCGCTATATAAATCATCGTAATTGTAAAAGACCCTTATCCATGCCCTGTTAGACAAAGGGTTCACACAAAGTAAAGCCAATCTATGTCTATATTCAAAAATACAGATTAAAAGTGGATGTATCTGCCATCTGTATTATTGCTCACAAAGAGGATGAGGAAATTGCAAAACTGAGTACAGCACTCAACAAGCGCTTGGAAACGGAGCTTCTAGAAGACGTGTCCTACTACCTTGGTATTTAAATACAATTGCTAGATTAATCTAAACCTAAAATTAATGTGATCCTTTAACAATTTGGCATGCCAGAATGCAAAGGTGTACGCACACCAATGCAAACAGCCTACCTACAGTTGGAAGGAGAAGACCTACCTAACAATGGACAGTACAGACAAGTAGTGGGGGTAGATTTCAACATTTCAACCACTACACCGCACAACAGCATCCTGGGAGAGACGCAAACCCCAACCTTTAGTCTCTGTCAGAGACCTACTCCCTTTGCTGTGATATATACAGTATATATATATATATATATATATATATAACACACAGAGAGGGGTATTTAT
>NW_017306459.1:1505384-1514727 GCF_000935625.1 Nanorana parkeri
ACACTATGAGGGGAATTTATCAAAACTGGAGCAGTTGTGCATGGTGACCAATCAGCTTCTCTCTTCAGTTTGTTCAGTTAAGATTTGAAAATGAGAGATAGATTTTGTCTGCTCCAGTTTTGATAAATTCTCCTCACTGTATTTTTCATATGCAATTCATAACAAAGGTTTCCCAGAGCACTATGACATATCATTACAGTAGTTATCTCCTTATTTCTAAAACCTCTGATGGAGGCATTCTGTAATGAATGAGTCACTCCTCTGACATATTCAGTTGTGTATGTGAATGTCAGCTGGGATACAGAGGTGTGTAATGAACAGGCTGATTAGAAATATTAGTATACAAAGTGTATAGCAGAGAAAGAATGTTACATAGTACAGGTCAGATTCTGAAAGAAGACATGCACATCACACATGTGAGGAAATGTGCAAAATCTTGCTGCCATTAAACTCAGATTGTAATTTTTTTATTACAACATATGTTTAGGACTAAAAGTACAGAATACAAATCAGAGTGTGCTATAGAATTCCCATTTGTTATGTGGCCGTCAGCATTGACTGATTAGAGATAATGGAACGAATGCTGTTGCCAGCCTCCGTATATCAGACTCCACTGAATATGTGAAGTGAATGCTGAGATCACACTGCATGACAAATAATTGCTTATTCTGCTCATAGACAAAGTCTCCATGTATTATGATATGCATCAAGCATGATTCTGTGTGTTTCTCTTGTCACTGACAGTATAGAATAATGTAAAGTCACATGCTACAAAAACTATGAAAGCCGCAGTATAGCAGAGCTAAAATAAGAGGGACTTCAAGAAACACATAAACTGGCCACATAACAAAACAAAACTTGTTCTAATAATGACCTACAGGAATATTTGTTGTTTACGTAGAGATGCAAATACAGTACATGTTAACTGTGTGCAGTACATGTTAAACAATGAGCATTCCCATGCTGATGAGTAAATTACCTTCCCCCTTACTGTTAAAGAAGAACTCTGGGCATAATTATTATTAACCTTTGCAGTGGTGTCTACCTATACACTGCAAGGGTTAGAAGAGTTTGTGCAGAAGGGAGGCGGGCGGATGCATGTAGCATAGCAGAGATACAATCTGAGTGACTATCTCTGTGAGGCAGGAGTGGGTAACACTAGAGAGGTGGAGGAGATCTAAAACACAAAAATTCCCCAGCCTCAACCTGGATTCATGCATGTACCATTTTTTCTAGGTGGAGAAGATCTACCTGAACAACATAAAAGGGATAATAAAGCAGCAGGGTGAGCACAGTTTTTTAAGGAGATAACTTAGCAAGGACCCATTAAGGTTTGAAGAGGTTTGAAGAGTGTAGAGGTAGGTAATAAAGAGGTGAGTAGTATGTAATGTAGAGTGCAGGGGTAAGAGGTAAGTAGTGCAGGGGCCTGAAGTATGTACTGTAGAGTGCAGGGGTCAGGGGTAAGTAATGCAGAGGTCAATAGTATGTAACACAGAGGTCAGAGGTAAGTAATGCAGAGTTCATTAGTAATGCAGAGTGCAGAGGTCAGTAGTATGTAACGTAGAGTGCAGAGATCATAGGTAAGTAATGCAGAGGTCAGTAGTATGTAATGTAGAGTGCAGAGGTCAGAGGTAAGTTATGCACTAGAGTGCACTACTATTTTTAACCGGAACACATGGAATTGCGGTACAGTGCGCTGCACAGTCAAACATATTGTTGCCAGAGGTTCATTTGGGGTCCATTCAAATGAATGGCAACCCACCTCCCACTCTGTAATGCATGGTAGATTCATTGCATGATATTGTGAAATTAAAGCACTGCATTGGTATGAACAAGCCCTGTATGTATATGAAGCTAACTGTTCTGTAAATAAGACGGGCCCCTATTTGCAGTGTCCTCACCTGAAATGGGTACAAGTCAGTACTGGAAGGGAAGGTGGCATCATCGTCTTGAGCAGTCAACCAATTTTGCAGCTGTTACTCACCCTGGAGGAGACCAGACGGTGGAGACCATCTATGTGTGGTGTGTGTAGTGAACCCCAGCCTCAGTGTGTACAGAGGGTGATGGTTCTGTCACTGTCTGTGTGCACTGAGACCTACATCTTGTGGGAATCGGTGCACATTCCAGGAATACCAAAGGAGAGGGAGAAGCGGTGCACATAACAGTTCCTGAACTGAGCTGTGGACACCCCAATCCAGCTACCGACAGGGTGCCTCTGCCAGGCCCCTGAGTTACACACATTGCCTGATCCCCCTATAGCTGTCCCTGGTTGTGCTGGATGTGTGAGTACCACAGATACGTTACAGTCTGCAGCTATGTGATAGCTGCGGGGTAGGAGCCTGAGCTCCACTACCCACTTACAAGATAGGGCCCGGGCCCAGTACGGGATGGCTGGCTGTACCACCCTATTGGCAGCCCTGCCTCTAAAAGAAGAGTATCTATACCCACCTATCCTGCCATCCATTCCTCCGATCCTTGCTCTTGGCTTCTGGCAGAATCATCATATCTGACAATTCTGTGAGTGTCGATTGCCTGCAGTCTGCACCACACACTGTGGTTCTATTCGGCTCGCCATGTCCTGTAGTAACATAGCGGTCTACAGCTTGAACCACAACGTGCAGTGATTGATGCAGGTATCTGACATACCTTGAAGTTTTGGATGTGAAGATTCTGTCAGATTCTATAGTTCCCCAAGACAGGGAAGATCTGAGGAATTAATGTTGGGTTAGGTGGGTATTAATGCTCTTTTTTTTTTTACAGGCAGCCTTTTGGGCACAGTTTTTGGGAAGCAACTGAGTGGCTTTAATTTGGTCCCCATCATGCCTGTAGCAGGTGTACATGGAACAGTTAATAAGACCTGAATGTTCCTACTGCCTTCTCCATTCTCATAGTTGAGCTTACCTGAAAAGAAGCTTGCCTCCCATGAAGCCACATGAGCGTTTCACTGTTATGTTCACTACAAGCAGTGCTGTCAACCAGCATGTTGTACTAGAAGTGCAGACATGGGCACAAGAGAAGAGTGGTATGTTGGGGTTAGTAGCCAGAGCTGAGGGCTACTGATTGGAGGAAGGGAAGGGTACTCAAGATACAAATATACAGTATATTTGCAAAAGTGTGCTTCTCCATCCAGCACCATTATACTGCTCCTCCCACCACTCTCCGGTGCTCCCCTGGACTGCCTCCAGTACCTCACATATTGACTCTCTTATAGGGAAACGTTTTAGGTTGCATTTTGGGGGATCACTGAACAAACTGGGAATCCCAAGCAACGTCAATGACCAAATATGCTCATGACCATTTTGTGAATGACATCACCCAGGATCCCTGTCTGGTTTGTTTACAAGCAGCAGCCAGTGTTTTCTGTGGGGAAAATTGGAGGTGGAGTTGACTGTAATTTAGCGGGGGTAGGGCGTCAGGGCAACATAATTGGGTGGTGGGTTGTCATAGCTTTGGCGCAACATCAGTACAGTGTTGGACGGTGGGACTGATCCTGAATTTAAATTTTTTGTATTTTTAATAAAGTGCTTTGTCACATTGTGTGTGTTTTCATTTACATTTAACTGTTTGTGGGAATGGGTAAGGGATACCATTAGGGGCGTATCTGCCGCAAGATAAACAAGGTATTTGCCTTGGGTGGCACTCTCCAGGGAGGGTGGCAAAAAATGCCATCCCAAACCAATGAGGCAGAGGCTCACCTCCCATTACCAGTATCGGCACCGATAACAGAATAGGGAATTGGTGCAGATACTGGGCATTTCCACAACTACTCGGGAAAATGTCCCCCTACTAAGCGCCGATAGCGGCGCTTTAAATGTTTAAATGGAAGCAGCTGCCATAAGGTCCCGCACTTGCTGGGGACCTCACAGCAGCCTTTTGGGGATTTCACGGCGCTGCTTACAGCACCGGCCACACATCTCCGCCTTCCACGGGGAACCATGCTGCCAGCACATGCCCACAGGTGCCCCCGGACTATTATTCTGCATTGCTGTATAATGTATTGCTGGGGTTTGTAGTCCTCTATAGCTAGTGGTATTCTGCATTGTTAATATCACAACCTGTCAGGAGCTGGATACAGTATGCGCACTTTATCCAGCGACTGACAGGTTACGCAAAATGTCTTAAACAGGAAGGGGTTGGGCAAATTTAGATTGGGGGATGCGCAAGTTTAGTCTTGCCTAGGGCAGCACAAAACCAAAATACACCACTTGGTACCACTGCACAGTACTTTTTCTACTTATTTAAAAGGAAGTTTTCAGGTCATCCCATTCCCAAAACCCCCCACATCCCCTTGGGTACCAAATGTAGGGATGAAGCCTTTCTCCCCTTAACATGGCTTTGGCAACACCCTCCCTTGCATGGTACCCCCCAATGTTGAAAGGAAAGTTGTCTGGTTTGGTTGCAGAAGGTGGGGAGAGCATACTTGTTGCCCTCCCTCTCCTGGCCACCTAAGCTCCATGCCTGACTAAGGGTCTGGTTAATTTAAGCCATGTTTAGGATAGTCATTGGAATGGAAGGGAGGAAGGAAAAGAAAGAAAGGAAGATCACAGTTGCTGCCTGTATGTCATGTCCTGAGAAGGAACAAGTTGACAGGAGCAGACAGCAGAGAGACTACCTCATCATTCTGTTGCTGCTCCTCCACTGTCCAACCACAAGCTGGGGGCATGGAGGTGTAGCTGTGTTGCTTAACTGCAGTAGGTAAAATTAAGGTCACTGGCTTGTCTGTGCTGTCTATTAAAGAGGGACTTTACCCATATCTTTAAAATAACAACAAACACACCTTTAGAAATCTTTATATCGAAAAGTCAGAAAAGTCAGAAAAGTCAGAAAATACAGCCTGCAGGGCTGTATTAGCTGCTGGGGGCACGATATCGAGAGAGAGGAACGGTTACCTTACTACGCTGACTGTCAACGTTTTGTTATCTACTCCCAATTTTTTGCGAGGAGTGGTACCCCCGCCATCTCCCGATTGGGTCTGCCTCTACTGGGGTCTTGGGCCTCTTTTCATTTTCTCTCTCCTCTTTCTCCCCTCCTTGCCATTTGCTTTTATTCCTTCACGGTCTGAGCCAGGGTGAACGACTGGGATGCACACAGACTCCAAGGACAACTTCCCTCTTCATCTCCTGAAGAAGCGCTATCTAGTGCGAAACGTTGAGAAAATCAAGCTCCTCCATCATCTTCCATTATATAAATCATGTTATGTAATTATGAACTTTTCAATCATGCTTTTTCAATCATGTTCAATTGCACAAGAATTCTGATTGTCATCTACATATGAATGAATTTAATCAATGTGGAGTGAGTTTATAGGGGAATCATGTTGTCAATTTTATCAATTCTATTTGCTTTTTAATCAATTAAAATATACTTTTTCAAGAAATTCTTGGTGTGCAAGTTGTCAGTCGGCTGCCTAAAAAACCCCAACTTTTCTGACTTTTCGATATACGACTCTCAGGGGTGTTGGCATCCTAAGCCTTGATCCAGGTCACTGTCTTTTCAAATCAATTTAGAAATCTTTAGTAATGACAATTTACAAACACTGGCTGGCTTTGTATTCTTTGCATACCTTATTTCTCTTTTATTTCCCAGTCTTCTGGGAGTGGCAGGTTACTAGCTCTCCCTTTACTTCCTGAAAATCTGGCACATGTGACTAGGACATGTGACCATGCAGATCATTTCAAGGGAGGAAAATGCCTTTCCCTGAGATCTCATAAGATTACAGATGAAATTTCCCAGCAATGCTCTGCTGATGTAATCTTCCCAGGATGCAACACTCAAGCACATTACATCATTTGTGCCAGAACTGGACCAGGAAGTAGATGAACTCTATTTGTAAGTAAATGAAAAACAAGTTTGTTTAAAGGAGAACTATGAGGTGAGTGCGGTATACTGAGCCTAGGGTGACGGGAGGACGCTAGTTTGTGTCCTCCCGTTACCCTAAGGAGAACTATGGGGAAAAGCCTTAAACCAATAGTTCTCCTTTAACTAATGAATGTAAGATGATTTTATATCATGCTGCTGTGATTTATAGGAAAGGTCCACTTTAACCGTTTGCCTGGAATTCAGCTTTAAAGTGGAAGTAAAGCTTTTTTCGAAAAATAAAAAGAAGCCCCTAGAGCTTTGAGCCATATTGTTCTAGTACACACAGTAAATAGTACATTATGACAGACTTCCTCCATCACTGTTCTCTTCCATCTCATTTGCATCTTCGGCTCAGTCATCTTGTAGGTTTCGATTCTTTGGCCGTTAAATTGACTGCCCCTACCCATGACGTAACTCCTGCGCATGTGCACGGGGGTTACTTTATCTCAGCATGCCGGGTCTGTGCATTGGGTCTGGGCTGCACATGCACGGCTCAGGGTACAGAAAAAAAGAAAACTGCTGAATGGCATCAAGAAGCTTTTTAAACAGAAGACGCTTAGAGAGTCTCCTCTATCATAAAAAGCCTGCCGAAGGTTTGGTTTCTTAGTTTAATTCCACTTTAAAGTGTCTTTTTCATCACCATCTTCTGCACATACAGATCTGGGATGTAAAGGAGAATAAAATGAATGTGCCTTCTTTTCCTTCCTTTACAGGACCCAGTTAATACCTTTCTCTGTTGTTTTTCAATGCCTTATCCTTCTGATCCCTGTATTGATGGATAGAGGATTCTCCTTTGCTGATGATTTCACAGTGTAGAAGAGCGCAACAAGTCGCTGAGACACACACAGCATCCTCCTCTCAACGCTTGAAGCAGAGCAGCCAGTCCTGATGTATCTGCTCATATGTACAGATACCTGTGATCTTGTTTCTGGATTCCATACATAGGACCCCTCTGGCAGCTCCATTGACCAGCCACTTGGACCTGTGCTTTATCTCACCTGGGGCACATTTCAAGGAGCATCAAATGAAAATATTTATCTTAAGGTAAGCATCTCCTTTAATGAAATAGCTTGCACATCTAGACACTAGCAAGCAGTCCATTAGCTTTTCATTTATGAGTGTTTATATTATAGCAAATCATAAAGTTTTGAGGATCACCTGATAGTTTTATTTATAGTTTGAAATCTACAAAAAGAACTATGGATATGTAGAAACACCCAGGGGATGTATAGCATGTATATGATACATGGATTGTATCATGTGATAAAATCAATGCTAGCCCAGCTCATGCAAAAAATGTAATTTTTTTATTTTTTTTGGCAGAACAGACATAAGTGCCTTCAGTAGTATTGTGCTCTGTTTTTTTGTGGAGGAAAACATCTAAGCTAGGGACAGTAGCCTGCAGGTAGACACATTGCTCTACATCTGTAGTTCACTCCTTTCTATAAATGCATGTTTAATAAATGTGTCTTTCTAAGGCTGGGCACACACCTTACAACCATCGCAAGACTTCTGTCTTGCGATGGTTGTAAGGTACTTAAAAAAACGTACGATCTGCCTATGTTGCATAGGCAGATCGTACTTGCGATGATCGCAAGCCACGCCCCCTGAGGGGCGGGCTTCCGATGACCGCAATGCTGAACGGGCAGTGTGCGCTTGCGCACACCGGTGCGTGCGACTGTTATCGTACGGACATGCCACAAACCCGCCGAACACCGTACGATGCTCGGTGGGTTTTCGAACATGTCCGTAAGTTTAAAGTCGTGCGACCTTACAGTAGTAGAGGTCGCACGGCTTCCACACACCTTACGATCATCGTACGATCGTGGGATTTCCCGCGATTCTCGTACGATAATCGTAAGGTGTGTGGGGACCCTAAAGCTGCCCACACACCTTACAATTTATCTGCAGGTTTTCTGTGGTCAGATGGAAAAGGTGCAACAGATTCCTCCATCTACACTTAACTGTGTGGATGGAGTAATCTCCACCTGGGCCAATCTGTTGCACTTTTTCTCATCTGACCACAGAAAATCTGCAGATAAATTGTAAGGTGTATGGGCACCTTAAAGGATTTGTCCTCCCTCATTGTTTTTGCCGCTCTCCTGAACATTTTAAGAATGCTATTGTGATCAACAGCTGACTCACTTATCACATAAAGGGTGCATAAAGCTGAAGTGTAACATTGTACGTGCTAAAAGCGTAATTTTCTGTGTTTTTAGTGGGTCCGATAATAAGGTTCTATTATGCATATAAATTTCAGGTGATTTCATGTCTGGAATTTTACAAGAGAAAAATTTCATGTATTATTAAAACACACATCCATACCCGATCTTCACACCTGAATCAAGAATCTGTTCACTGGGTAGAAAAAAAAAATGTGGGGTGTAAAAGTCACATCATGAGCATTTTATATGCCAAAAGCAGGAAGTAAGCTGTTTTACATTGTCCAGCAGTGTTTCCGTGATAGGACTGGAGCACAACTGGGATAAAAAAAAAAAGTTTTTATAAAAGATAAATAAACAAAAATAAAATATTTTAAAATAATGAATTTTTAAATCCTATATATATATAAAGTAATAAATGGTTTACTGTTAGTTCACTGAGGAAGACAAGAAGCCACAATCTCAAACTGGAAAAGAAACTCTTTACTCATAAAGGGATTCTTTACTGCTGTAGAGCTGTAAAATTGTGAAGCTCCTTTCCCACAGGCAGTGGTTTCAGATGAGAGTATGGAATCATTCAAGATGAAAAAGGTACAGGTAATCTTAGTAACTCAAACACACACACACACACACACACCCACACCCACATAGGTTGAACTCGATGGACCTGTGTCTTTATTCAACCTTAACAACTATGTTACTATGAATGAGTGAAACCTGCAAACACTATTTAGTTAATAAACTAAAAAAATCCCTTATTTTCCCACAGATTTAGCATGCAATGACTAGTGCAGCGTTTTTCAACCAGGTGTGCCTTCTGGCTTCCTTAAGGTGCCCATACACTTTACAACCATCGCAAGACCTTAGTCTTGCGATGGTTGTAAGTATTTTTAAAAACGTACGATCTGCCCATCTTGGACAGGCAGATCGTACTTGCGATGACCGCAATGCTGAACGGGCAGTGTGCGCGTGCGCACACCGGCCCGTTCGGCATTTGTCTCCCGATCATGCCACAAACCAGCCGAAAATCGTAAGGTTTCCGGCTGGTTTTCAAACATGCTCCTTAGACAAAAGACGTGCGACCGTACAGTAAAGACGGTCGCACGTCTGCTATACACTTTGCGATTATCATACGATCGCGGGATTTCCCGCGATAATCGCACAGTGTTTGGGCACCTTTAGGGGTGACACAAAATGTTGTGCTAGTGAGACTGTGATAATGAATGGGTAAAGAAGACTGATGTGAAGGGGGCTCCTGATGTAAAGGGGGGGAAATAATGCAAAGGGTGACTCTGATGTGAAGGGGGGGGGGGGGGTGTTGT
>NW_017306459.1:1515546-1518904 GCF_000935625.1 Nanorana parkeri
GCGGCGGATCTTGATTTGAAGGACACACTTTGATGTGAAGAGGGAACCCCAGTTTTTTGTGTGTTCTTGCATGGGGTCTCCCTTAACCACTTCCGGGCCGCAATATGTCTATATACGGCGGCCCACAGAAGTGCTTGTATTTTAACAGCCAGCGTTGGCTGTTAATGTACAAGCGATCCAGCGTCTACCCCCCAATGTCTCCATAAAGAGGACCTGTCACACCCTATCTGCTATTACTGTGATAGCAACAAGGTTATTGTAAAAAGTGTTTAAAAATTAAAAAAAATGAAAGTAAAATATAAGAAAAATTTAAAAATGCAAAAAAAAAGTTTTACACATAAAAACATGCATCGGTGTGCCTACGTGCGAAAACGACAATTGCGCTGCACATGTTACATATCACCGCGAACGTCGGAGTGAGAGCAATAATTCTAGAGCCATTTATCACTGTTAGCACTAAACTGATGAGCGGTAAAAGCGTTTAAAGTGTTCCCTATGGGAAATTTTAGGGTATTGAAGTTTTATGCAGCTTCACGGGTGAACGCAATTTTAAGGCTTGACATAGTTGGTACCTTTTTACCCGACGTGACCCCGTCTTTCATATTTTACCAAAAAATTGGGTATTATATCATGTTTCTGTGCACTAAATTTTTATTTAGTTTATTTTATCCTAAAATTACTGGTTTGATAAACATTTGCGCAAATACCGTGCGACATAAAAAATTGCAACCAGCATTGTGTTATTCTACAGGGCCTCTGCTTTCAGAAAATTAATCATTGTTTGGGGGTTTTAAGCTGTTTTCTAGCCAAAACTTTATATTTTATCATGTGTGCGCAAACAGTAAGAAATTGCTCTGGACAGCAAGTGGTTAAAATCTATGACATTTTACCTGGGGTGCCTTGGGATTTTTTTGCATACTGGTGAATGGTGCCATTAATAAAACAGAGCTGAGAAAAACTGGGCTTGTGTATAGCTCCAGAAGCATTGTCTACACATTATGCAAAAAGGCTGGGTGCCCACACCTTCATTGTCTGCATCCTCTGGGTGTATATAAATGGGCAGAGTATGCTACCATGAATGCCAATGAGTGCTTGATATAAAAGATCTTTTATTGCTTTAAGCTGTAATTGAAAATAAAAAATATTTATTAGTATCAAATTAAAACAGAACTCTAGTCAAATAGCTAAGTCTACAGTTAAAAGGCTGTGAAGGTTTTCATTTATCCAAGCCATGCCATACCTCTTGGCAGGGCCGGTGGAAGGATTCCTGCCTACACAGGTGTTTTTTTCCACCCCCCGTGCACTCAGCCTTATGCTAGCACCGACCCTGTGCCAGATTCTGGCTTCACTGTACAGCTTGCTACCCTCCCATCCCCCATGACAAACTACATGTTAGATATCCGGCGTCACATCCTGCACCTACCATGTCATGGACTGCTACCACTGTAGACTTTGCACCCCCCTCTTGTTGAACCACAAGCCCCAGTATGCCACAGGTAGTTATTATTGCAGTCTTTGTACCCCTTTCCCTTCACCATGTTGAACCACAAGTCCCAGCAGGCCGCTCTCCCCCCGGGTCTCACCTCTGCTCCTGGAGGACACTGTTTCTCTGCTCCAGGGAGGTACGGCTCCTCCTCCTCTGGACTCTGGCCGCCCCAGGGCAGCTGTGGGCTGGAGGCAGAGTGGAGGGGCTGGGGGTTCCAGGTTCAGTGTTGCTGGCCACGTATGAGGCAGACAGGGAGTGCCTGGCCATAAACTGGTAGGGCACCGTGGCTCAGATGGGCTGCAGGAGGTGGGCTGAGCTTTCCGGGGGGGGGGAGAAGCCGCAGGCACACTTCACTCGAGGATGAATGGAAGACATGACAGCAAGCTGTACTCAGGAGAAGCCTTCTCCTCCCCCCATGGCCACCGCTGACACAGCCTCTGCTGCTCCTTTGCCCCTCGAATGGCCACTGGCAACTGTCACACAGCGGCAAGGAGGTGAACCATGGTGGCGCATTGAGGACAATGAGAGGGGGTGGCGCGAGAGGTCCAGCCAATGAGTGGGCAAGTTCTCTTATGCAGCGCGGGATTGAGCGAGGTCCGACAGAAGGTTGTAGTGTAGAATCACTGAGCATGAGAGTGACTGAGCATGAGGCGAAGGTGCATTTTTCTGCCCCCCTCCCCCGGCGCCCTCAGGCGGCTGCTTATGCCGCCTTACACTAGCGCCGGCCCTGTCTCTTGGTACATAGTCACAGTTAACTGTGCTTGTTCTGTAATGGGAAAGATGTTCTGCTTCTTTAAAGTATCTTTCCTAATTTTTATGAGATTGAAGAAAAGCAACTAAAAGTGAACTATCTTACTTGCTAAAAGATTTGCAAGTTTTGTGGTGTAGCCTTGTTTTAAACATATTGATCTCTGATCACCGATGTATTTTATATTTAGTTATTTTCTTAGACAAAGTCGGGAAGGGATAGAACCTATTTCAGATTTTAAATTGCTGTCTGTGTCCCAGCTGGGGACATTCGCCTTCTCTCTTGTCCGAGTGATCATTGTTATTGACTCAGAATATAATGGGAAATCCAAAACTTACATTTGTCACCCAAAAGGAATAGAGGGATCTCTTCCAATGGGGACTTCTGTTCAGTTGACAACCGTCTAAAACTGGCCATACACCTATAGATAATCTGCAGATTTTCTGTGGTCAGATGGAAAAAGTGCAACAGATTCCTCCATCTACGCTAAACTATGTGGATGGAGTAATCTCCCACTGGGCCAAACTTCAGTATCTTGCTAGTCGGCCCCGTTGGCTCTCAAAACACATGAACAATCTGATTGGATGCAGGCATTGTTCAGTTATTTTGAGAGCCAGCGGGGCCGACTAGCAAGATACTGAAGCTTGGCCCAGTGGGAGATTCCTCCATCCGCACAGTTTAGTGTAGATGGAGGAATCTGTTGCACTTTTTCCATCTGACCATAGAAAATCTGCAGATAATGTATAGGTGTATGGCCAGTTTTACATCTTCATTGCCAAGCTTACACCATTAGGAAATCAGGCCTTTCATGTGAAATCAATAGTAGAGCCCATAGTATGATAACAGGCAAGTGTGCTATTAAACATCCACCTGTTTTTGCTGTTAATCAGAGCATGTAACCACTAAATATATTGGCACATTTCAATATCCACATGCCAGGTTTCCAGTCGGAAGAATGTGGTTTAAATAATTGCATGGCAGTGTGTGCACTTCAGTTTAATAACACATGCATTCTCTCTTGATAAATGTGTGGATTTATATCATGTGTGGCTATTGAGGAATGTATTTAAATAAACGTTTTTGTGCTCAAATCTCAGCTTTAAAATAAAATAGAGTACAAAAAA
>NW_017306459.1:1518935-1599174 GCF_000935625.1 Nanorana parkeri
GTCTAAGGACACATGATGTCACAGGACTTTTCTATCCTTGTCTGACAGTGGCAGTGGACACTCACAAGCCATTACATTTTGTACAGCAGTAATATAAAGCCAGTGTGATGATACTCCCCCAGCTGGTGTCTCCATAATGGTCTGGGCTCAACAAAGTGGGTTGGACCACAGAACAGTGACTGTGTGTGAGGCACAGTAATGTTGAGGAGGTAAATATAGCAGTGAAAGCTGTTTTTTTTTTTTTTTATCAGTACTCGTCGATACCGAGTACCAATATCGGCATCCCGAGGTAGCATGGGCCGGCTTCCCATGCAGCAGGGTTCTGCGGATTGAGAAAACCCCAGTGTGCAGGTGAGCACACGACTGAGGCTGTCTGGAGGAACAGACAGTGGCCTGAGGCCGGAGCAGCGGTGCTGCAAATGTAAAGCCAGGAGGCTGGATGGGCAGGTGCTGCCATGAGATGCAAAAGAACCCCTGCGAGGGTAATTGTTCTGTTTTGTGAACTTTCATTTAATAAAAGTGGGCAAGGAAGCCCTTGAATGAAGATTACAGCGAGTGGATGCGTCCTTTATGCGCTACCATTGGAAGCTAAATCTCACAATACTTAGAGAAACTTAGAAAAACAATGGTCCAATCAGCAATCTAAGATAAATATATATAATGAGAAATATACAAATATAAAGGATTTCGATGATACAAACTATCTTAAACATATATTCACGCATGGCTACATTGTACTTGCAATATGTACACTTATAATAAAGATGTCAATAATGTCCCCCATAATGCAGAACTTAAATAATTCCTTAAAAAGAAGACTCCCTTTTTAAGCAAGCTAGCTGAAACTGCAAAGAGATGCGGTAGGTCTGCAAAGTAGGCAAAAAACAAGCACCATTAGGAGATGGTGAATTTGAATACCTTAACCCCTCAACAACAACCAGCTCTTGGCAAAAATGAAAGTCTAATGACCAACTGATAAGGGAGGTAACATTATGGTTATGAATAATGAACCGTATGTAGCAATGTGTTTAAAGATTCTTGACAATAGAATTGGTTTTCTAAGATATGCCCTAATAGCTTATAAGGCTTTCAAAATAAGGCTTTAGACCTAAACTACTCATTTCTAAAAACATTTTGTAAAATGTGGATCTATGTTTTTTGTATAAAAAGATTTCACTTTTAATACTTCACAAGTCTTGATGGCACTGTACTTTTCTAAAGACAGACCCAGAGAAACTGAGTGGAGGGGCTGCATGACTGGGGGAGGAATAGTCCCTGGAGAAGGGGTTAAAATAAAATGGGAATTAGTTGATCTTACCTGATTGGAGGTTGGGGTCAGGTGCCCGGGAGGAGCTGCATGGGTTGGGACTGCAAGGGCTGAAGGGCATTCTTTCCGGAAAGTCGACAGAGGAAGCAGGTTGTCCCACCTGCCCTCACTTAACTTTGTGGTTTCTGGTGGTTGCAATGCCCCTTTTTATGTCATGGCAGCATGGCAGGTTAGGGGGGTCTTTGGAGGGTCAGAAACTCTGAGTCAGTGACACAAATGGGGGGCCATCAGCTGGTATGGGTGCTTCCCCCTGTTGGTGTCAATATTTGTCAGGGGGCCTGGCCCCTTGGAACTTGGGAGCAGTAACTGTACTTAAGCTGGTTGGGGGGCGGCTGGGGACATGGGATCAGTTTTTAGGAGACGCACTATTTGGGCTGTTGGGTACCCAAAGACCCCTTCTTGGATCCAACAGTTGTTAAGATTATTTATTTGTATATTATTTTGTTTATTACTTTGGTTACTGTTAATGGTGCTCCTGATTTCAACTCATGTAGACTGGAGTCTTCACATTTCCATTTCATTTCCGGCACCTGCAGGCACAAATGGAAATCTGTTTAGCCTGAGCCGGAGCCCTTACCTGCTGCGGGACCTGCCGGCTTTCACATATGCAGAGAAGTCCCCCGGCGTTGCACAAGGCTGCCCTAAACGCCTGTCCGCATTAGACAGGCATTTTATAGGGCAGCCTTTTGCAGTGCCAGGGTCCTTCCCCTGCTGGTCTTGGAGCAGGAGGGTGCATTTTGTGCAGAATGCACACTCCTTGTTATTGCCGATGTTGTATCTTCACACAACACCGGGAATTAGGCAGAGTAGGTAATTGCACGGTGCCCCTCTATGAATGGTACCTATAGGCACATGCCTAATCTGCCTAATGGTAAATCCGGGCTACTTTCACACTATAGTGTGAATGTTCTTTTGGGATCCCTGTGACAGGAACCTACGAAGGTCCCCGGGACACATCTATCGTGCGTCCAGGGATAGTGATCTATTTCTAACCACATGTAATAATATTACATACGATTACTGTCACCCGATCATAAAAAAGTGACGCTAAACTCAGGTGTTAAATCTTAAAAACGCATTCAAGTACCTTAAATATTAACAAAAATAATATATCTTATTTGTCATTCAGCTGCAGATCCTCAAATCATCTCTGAATTGGTGCAGACACTGTCCTTCCTTCTGGAGGGTGGCTACTTTTGTTCCCCATGTTCCCTGTGTGTGTTGTAAAGTAGGCACTGCCCCAAGCTCCCTTCTGTGATGGACTACAAACTCCATACAAATTAGTAAACTAAATGTGAGATGGTAGTCTATCATGGGTGTGGTGACTACTTTACAACACACACAGGGACCATGGGGAACAAAAGTAGCCACTCTCCAGAAGGAAGGACAGTGTCAGCACCAATTCAGAGATGATTTGAGGATCTACAGCCGAGTGACATACAAATAAGATACATTTTTGTTAAAGAGGTTCTAAACCCTCCGTTTTTTTTGCATATATCTACTGCTAGCAAGCAGTAGATATATGGAAAAAGTTGTTTTTTTAAACGCTTTAACAGCGGTTTAAACTTACCCCGTCTTCGCTGCAAACTCCCGCCCGAAAATCCGAAACTGCTCAGGCGGCCGCAAAGCATCTTGGGGCGGGCGCATGTGCAGTTCGGATTTTCGGCCGGGAGACGAGCAGAGACACAAGGTAAGTCTGTGGACGCGTGCACCCACATGCAGACACCGTGGGATCGGAAGTGCCAGCAAGGACAGAGAAGTCATCACTGGATCAGACACCCGCCGCAGCGCTGCAGAGAAGTCTGAAAAGGACAGGAAAGAAGAGGAAGATCGGATTAAGAAACATCATTTAAGGTAAGTGCTGACATCAACATTGGGGGGAGGGAAAAAATTGACTTTAATGTCACTTTAATAATTAAGGTACTTGAAACTCCTGAATTTAGTGCCACTTTAACTTAAATGGGTGACAGCAGCTGCTTCTCAATGGCTCATTCACACATATGCTGCTCTGCTCCATCTGAAGGCCATAATGTGGTGGAAAAACTGGAGCGTTTTTTAAATACACTGCTAAGTGTTTCTACGTACAACCAGCAAGTAAGATTACAGATGAACACAAAAATCATTATTGATCTCCTTTATTGATACTTGCAGATAAAGAATATGATTCCTACACTTGGTCATATCTGACAGCATATAACAGAGCATTGCATGACTATTAATTGGGCACATACGCTGCATTTCTGCACATTTTTATTCAAGGTTAACAGCTTGCTTCCATATTTTTGCTAATTATTATCTTATTGTAATTTATGATGGCCATTCTAGGATTCTAGGAATGTTATGGTGTCACATTGGTATTTCTGAAGTCATCAGTCATCTTTGCTTTATTTATATAAGTACAAAGATGAACAAACATAACAACTTGGACTGTCATTAAAGGCTTTTCACAGTGGCATTGCTGAGATTGCTTAGAACAAGGACTTTTCTTCATGATATTAACATAAAATATAAGCGAATATACCAGCTTAAAACATTACTAATATGCAAAATATCTATTTTGTATTCCAACATCATTTCCTTTTGAGAACATTCCTCCTTATGGACGGATTGTGCTTAAAGCGGACCTTTACCCATATCTTTAAAATAACAACAAACACACCTTTAGAAATGTTTAGTAATGACAATCAACAAACCCATACATATAGATAATTGCAGGCATTGTATTCTTTGCATACCTGATTTCTCTTTTACTCCCCAGTCTTCTGCCAGTGGCCATGTTTACTAAGGGCAGATTACTAGCTCTTCTATTACTTCCTATAAAATCTGGCACATGTGACTAGGACATGTGACCTTGCACATCATCTCAGGGGAGGAAAATGCCTTTCACTGAGATGAGATTTCCCATCAATACTCTGCTGATGACAAGGCAATCCCAGTGTGCATTGCTTTGGCAAACTGAAATAATGTTGCCCTTTCAAAGCAGGAAGTGAATGCTCTGCAAGTGTAAGTATTACCAAATCTCAGCATTTTACACCTGACATGTCTATGTTATTATTAATCATCATACATAGAGTGATGCATTGGTAGAATTAGATTTTTGAGTGTAAAGGTCCGTTTTAAGTTTCTTAATGTGTACATTGCCACCATTTCCATATTATGGAAGCAGCAGCAATAAAATAACTGGATGCTAAAAGAAGCCCAGATGGAGTGTGCAGAAAATATATTCAATGATCTCTGCCATCATGTAAAGCTAGAAAGGGTTTCACATTTCTGCTTAGGTTTTGGAAGCTCCTGTCGATTATAAAGGAACTTCTTGTTCTACCTTTTTTAAGCCAGTAGTAAAACTTATGTTTACACTGTATGTGTCTGTGAGTCTAATTCATCAAGGCAGACTTAAGTGGTCTCTCAAGCAAAATTTCCACTTTTGATAATATAACTTGACAGGTCACTTTGGCTATGACAGCTTTATACATCAGGGTCCTATTTTTCCCCATGGGGCGTCATCTTTTTAATGGGAGAAAGTCTAGTGCTTTAATATTCTTTGTAGCTTCACATTCAGGTACAATATAGTCAAAAGCTGATGACATGATGCAATCTGGGTTTCCATGAGCAGAATATGTTCCTTGTGTTAATTTTAAAAGGATAGTACATACTAAGAAATACATGATAGTTTCTTCCACAGCTTTCATATTTAAAGGCAAGGTATAGTGGATTTGTAAATATTTTCTTTTTTTATTTATTATGGCCAAGACTGAAAAATATTTAGAAAACATTTATATCCAAATAAACATGGAATATTGCATATGAATATTATGTGGGCTTTCCTGGTGCCTACATGGCAGCATACTCATGATATTTCTCTGCCTCTATTTCCACCTACAAGGCCAGTGTAAATCTATAAATTTTAGTAACAAAATAGTCGATCCATAGCCTGCAGACCAATGTTCATAAGTCCCTACCTCGGTGTTATGAAGTGACACAACTTCCATCTGGGTTCAGCCTCTCCCAGGTGAGGTCCCAGTTACTTTAGCATTTTAATGCACTCATAAGGCTGGGAGCTCTTCCTTGTGGTCTTGGGGCCTTCTGCAGGAAACCATAGGTTCCTGATGCAGGAATTCCCAAAATCGCCCTGTGTGAATGGGGCCTTAGTATGCAACATAGAGCAGTAGATAAAAGGAAACATTTTCTGCATGAATTATTAATTACAAAACATTGTAATGCAAATAAAGATGCTTCTACGAATCCAGATGCTACCCCTTTCCAAAGAGTTCATGATTAAAAAAACTTTTCACAGCCTATTCCTGGAAAACAAGCATGTATTATTTACAGTGTGATTCAGTTAAAGAATTTAAGTGTCTTTTGTAAAATATTAATTTGAGATTGAATTGGGAGATTGAATTGTACCTCTGGAACAGTAAAAGTATACATTTAGAAAATTATTGCATGCCAATTTTGTGGTAAAGTTTATAGAAGCCCCAACTAGAAAGTATGCTCTGCTGGATCTGTCAAACAATGCAAAGCATATTACAATTGTTCATGTAAAAGAAAATCTGGGTAACAATGACCATAATGCAGTACAATACATATTTTCCCAATGCTGTCGGGACTAAGATCGGGAGCTATTATTGCCGTAAAAAAAAAAACAGAACAGAAATGGGAATTTTTCAAATGTTTGTAAATACACTGCAAAATATATTATTGTGGGCAATAAGCTTAAAGTAACACATCACGTCCAATGTTAAAACCGTAATAAATTAGAAAAGGGTATTAAAAAGATATAAAAAATAAAGGAACACTTTCATAATTTTAAAACGACAAAGAATAAAACTAAATGTGTAAAAAAGCAATACAGAATGCAAAACTTAAACACGAATATCAGGTTGCAAAAGAAAGTAAGACAGGCCAACAAAAATTCTTTACATATAATAACAGTAAAAAGACCAGGATCTGAGCATGCAGGTCCCTTACAAGATAACTCATAGTTGTTGACTGGGGACAAAGAAACGTCAAATATATTAAATACCTTCTTCAGGTCTGTGTATGGCGGAGCTCAAGTCCATAATGGGGATGGTAGTGCCACAGTCTCAAGAAGCCATTGTTTCTAATATTTATAGACTGGCTTGATACCAATAGACTGGCACATGGCCAATGTGGTGCTTCTATTTAAGAAGGGATAAAAGTATTTTACAGGTAACTACAGACTAGTGATGGGCCGAACACCCCCGTTTTCAGCTCGTATTTGAGCACCGGAACGGCTGAAAAGTTCGAATACGAACTCGAATCTGATGCAAGTCAATGGGGGTCGAACTTTCGAAAATGATTGTCCCCTTTAAGAGTGCTTATATACAAGTTATTGTCCATAAAAGGTGTATGGGGGTCCGGGTACTGCTCTGGGGGGACAGGAATCAATGAAAACAAACAATGGAATCTCCTGTGAATTGAGTTAAATGCCTACCGGCCCTATTACAGTTTATACCTATTTAATCCCCCTTTTCTTTACTTCACTCTCCATGTTGTCTACTGCTCCCAATGGGCATTACTAGCAGATATGTACCTGTTTTTGCTCACTAATGAGGCTTAAATCTCCAGAATTGGATTACAGTGGTGCACTCTATTAGTGGTTTACTCTATTGACGGTTTACAGTGGTTTCCTCTATGTGTTCTATGTAGCCAAGGGTCCTACTTGGTTGTTCATTCCTAAATAAGCCTGTTATATGTAATCCCCACAACATTTTCTGATTACTTTGACTATGCTTTTTGAGTTATTTCAATATGTTTTCTGTTTTATTGTATTGTCTTTTTGAAAACAATAAACATTTTGTGGGAAAAAAATAAATAAATACCGTTTTTAAAGGAGCAGTGGTTTTAACATCACTTAAAGGGTAAGAATACAAATGAAAAATTCCTTTAAATACTGTGCCTGGGGGGTCCTGTGAAGTGGGGGATCTGTAGGATGTATAGAACCTGCTGCAGCAAAACTGACATTTCTAAAAATATATTACATTTTTTTTTACTCTTGGTGTGCAGTTCCCCCTCCCGAAAAATACCAGACCCTTTAGGTCTGGTAGGAATTTTAGGAGGGACCTTTTTTTAAAAAGCATAGGGTTCCCCCTAAAAGTCATACCAGACCCTTAGGGTCAGGTAGGAATATTTAGGAGGGACCCCATGTAAAAAAAAAAGGTGTGTGGGGTTCCCCCTTAAAGTCATACCAGGCCCTTAAGGTCTGGCAGGAATTTGAAAAAGGAACCCCTCCACCCCAAAAAAATGAGGGGGAACGTGGGGTCCCCCCTAAAATTCTAAGCTAGACCCTTGATCCGAGCATATCCAGCATTGTCCATAACGACAACTAAATAAAAAATAAAACAATAAAATAATTGGGCAGAGTTAGCGGTGACATCTAGATCCGCCCAATTGTGTAGTTTGACGCCATCAGATAGGTGAGACATGATTGGGCAGAGTCCTGGTTTAATACAAGTGGTCTATTCAGAGCGGCGGCGGCAGCGGCGCAACCCCAAACCCCCCCTCCCCACCACGGTTTTCGGGTCCCCACGCGATAGGAGCTCACCCGCAGGATCGGAGCTCACCATAGAGCCCCTAGAGCAGACGAAGAACATCCGTTCTTCGTCTGCTCTGTGTGATCACTGAGACCATGGCGCTGTAATCACAGCACCACCTGTCTCAGCAGTCACTTACTGCAGCTTCTGTCACAGCTTCTGTCACAGAAACTGTCTGCGTCCTATGTACCGGTGCGCCTTATGGAGCGCAAAATACACTAAGTTGTTCACTTTGCTAGCAAATTTTCCCTTAGTGAATGTGGTACAAAGTTGTTATGCATAAGTGACTCTGCATTGTTTGCTTCACAACACTCTTTCAGCTTCAAGGAAAGCTTAACCCTTTCGCTGCCAAGGACGTATGGCATACGGACCTACAAAAGTGCTTCCAGCTGGCCATGTCAGTATGCCATACGGACCTGGCATTTACAGTTCTACTATAAGCTGATGGTCGCTTTAGCGACCATCAGCTTATAGTATAACTGTTCAGCAGACTGTCCCCTTTAAATTAATAGCTGTCATCAGCGGCTCACAAGCCAAACAATTGAATTGTGTATTTTTATCGGTTTAATATTAATTTGAGAAACATTTGCGCAATTATCGCAGGGCCTACAAATTTAGTATCACCATCTTTTTATTCTACCGGGCCTGCGCTTTCAGAAAATATATGGTTTGGGGGGTCTTTTACAAACGCTAGCAACGCAGCAGTTGAAAATCAAATCAATAGGAAAAAATTGCAGAAAATTCAAAAATGGCTTGGCCAGTTGATTTGAAAAATGTTCCAGAGGGCTTGGCAGCGAAAGGGTTAAAGTGACACTAAATTCAGGAGTTAAATCTTAACAATGCATTCAAGTACCCTATAAAAATGTAAAATGTAGCTTAATTATGTATCACTCAGCTGTAGATCCTCAAACCATCTCTGAATTGGTGCTGACACTGTCCTTCCTTCTGTAGGGGGGCTACTTTTGTCTCCCATGGTCCCTGTGTGTGTTGTAAAGTACTCACAGATCGAAGCTCGGTCCCCTTATAGACTACAATCTCACATTTAGTTTACTAATTTGTTTTGAGATGATAGTCTATTACTATCACTTTTTTGTAGATTGACCTTTTAAAAGAAAGCCATACTAAAAGAAATATGAAGGTTGTCATGGCTATCTATCAGATCCACTGATCTTTTTTTTATCATATGCCCAGTTTAAATTTCTCAGGTTTGCAACAAGTTTTCTTTAACTGCTTCACAGACTGAACTCAATCAAGCAGAAAGGTAGACAAACACAGTACAGTATTTGGCTGGGGGGAGAAAACTGACTCAACAGTACTCAGTGTTCAATTATAGAGCAACATGCTCCTACATTTCTGATTCCTGATTTCTGACATTTAAAGTATCATTATCACTTTATCCAAGTTATGAAGATCATGGCAAGTGCACTAATCGGGTATTATAAAATGTAGTGACTGTCTGGGTAGCTAAGTTCAGTTGTTGTCAATGGACATCAGCTAAGACTGGAACATTACACTTGTAATATCTTCTTTTTTTAGTTCAGGATGTAGTGATCTATACAATCATTTGTATTTCCATGAATTTCAGTTCCCTACAAGTCCATGTACATAAGACATTTGACCAATGTTGTTTTGTATTATCATAGCTTCCAGTCGTCTAATTTTTGGATTATAAAATGAAAGGGTAATTATCAGATACAGGTGAAACTCGAATAATTAGAATATCGTGCAAAGTTCATTTATTTCACTAATGCAACTTAAAAGGTGAAACTAATATATGAGATAGACTCATTACATGCAAAGCAAGATAATTCAAGCCGTGATTTGTCATAATTGTGATGATTATGGCTTACAGCTCATGAAAACCCCAAGAACCCCAAATCCACAACCTCAAAAAAGTAGATTATTACATGCAATCAATAAAACAAGGATTGTACATAGAACAATATCGGACCTCTGAAAAGTACAAGCATGCATATGTACTCAGTACTTGGTTTGGGCCCCTTTTGCAGCACTTACTGCAATTACTTTTGCACGATATTCTAATTATTCGAGTTTCACCTGTATGGTTGTGGTACTGTATATCCACATACAGGATATACAAAAATTGTATTATAGACCTACAGACCCTCTAAGCCTGGAGTCCACAGTTTCATGCTAATTTTAAGCTTAAAGATCAAAAGACCAAGGACCAAATACTTGAACCAGTATCTGGCATTTTTGTTTGATATATCCACATATAGTCAACTTGGCGGGGAAGATTACATGGGTTGAGATGGTCCCTGGCGAGGCATGTATATTTTTATCTTTAGGTTTAATTTATTCCAAGTATGGAGACAGGAATCTGAAGTATGAAATATGAAAAAGAACAATAGGAGCCAGAAGAATAAATATGATAAATTGCTTTTCAGAGCTGTAATTTAGGAGCAATGCATCTCTCTGAAACCCTTTTCATTGATGAGCCTGCTAGGTTAGGATCTCAGTCATCAGATATTTCTGGAATGTATACTGTTATTTTACAGTTGACTCACTCCATAATGCACTGCTATGGGACAATTTTTCCTGCTTTATACATATTTACATGCATTTTGTTTCACAAAATGTGTCTACATAAGGTTATTATACTGCAACTGCATCTTGATCTGCATGTATGTTGAATAAATTATACTTTGTTAGTAAGGTTTTCTATGGACTTTATAAGCTTTCTCGGGTTGTTGCGTATTACATTATTTCATTTTTTGCCAGTGGAGAAGCACAATGTTAGTTTACTAATGCCACATTTAGTGTTTTTTTATGCCCGGAGCATTAATTTAAAGAATCAGTCCATGCCTATATAACCACCATTGATATCTCCAAAACCTAGGAAGGGAGTCTGTTATATTACAGCATTTTCTATTACTTATAAAAAGATCTGTAGTATACACACATCAGAGAACCAATAGGGATTTGATAACATCTATATCAAGAATGAGAAATCACATTAAAAGTTTAGCAAAATCCTCAGAACAACTTCATAGACAGACAAAGATCATTATAATAAATGCTGTACAGTCCAGAAAAGGGAGATCTACTCTGCAGCTACTGTACATCCACCTCAGTCTAGTTCAAAATGCTAAAACCAAGGTTTGTTAGAGCGGCAGTCACATGACCCAAAGATAAATTGGACAAAGTTTACTTATTCAGCAGGGAAAGATACAATGAGGTTAATTGTGGAACTAACTTACCCTCTCTTCATTCTAGGTTTGATTTTATCAGTGTTCAAACTGCACCCAATATATCACAATAAATAAATCCATAAATCAATTTAAAAAAATCAAATTCTGTCCATTATTTCTGTGAAGGAGTTAGTATTAGCAGTGCCGTGCCAAATGACAGTTACATGACATCTTAAGTGATAAATGACTTTTAATTTTGCTTCTTCTTGGAGAAAATAACATAAAGGTTTTAGGCTGGTGCACAATATCAGGATTAGGGAAAACAGTATGAGGACCACTCTTGATGTTGAATAGACATAAAATGTAGGTAAAGTCAAAACTTTCATTTTAGTTTTGGAAAGAGTAGGAATGGGTTAACCCATGCCAGTATATTTTTTTTGCTGTGTATGCACCATTGGGAGAATTTCCATTCACTTCCTGTTGCACTTTTAGGATGGGGAGTAAAAGGAAATCACCCAAAGGGAGGCCAATACCCCTCTTAGATAGTTGTCTCCAAAACAGTGTCCCTATTGGAAGATTCCCCCTAACCTCTCGTTCTGGGGCAACTCTAAACCTTTGGATTTCCCCATACTTTACTTCTAGATAACATTTGTCCCCAGTACAAAGGGAGGGGTGATACACACAGCAATTAAAATCTAAAAAAAATTAAAAAGCTTGAGGTTTTGGTTCACTTGGACCTTCTTGAACACAATTAACAAGGAGGAATTATTATCCATTGTGCATCTAGGTAAGAGGAGTACTATTATACTTGCCTGCCAAGACTTTGGATAAAAACTCAAAATATCATTGTATTAGACTTTTTTGCCCAGCTTACTGTCTTCAATAACTTTGTTTTTCAGATGGAGTTTGCAAGAAATATTTCTCACTATTCAAATATTCCCAAAACAGCTGACATTGTTGTTGGAATGGTTTATTTAATATTTGGTAAGCTTTATGGAATTTATATTTAGTGAAATGTTTGTCTGGTATGCGTTCGCTCACTTCTCTATCTATTGAGTCGATGTGTGACAGTTTCATTGTCAGGTGAGTGAGGTGAAAATCACTCACCTCATAGTTCTTCTTTAAAGTTTGAAATTTGGCCAGCGGCCCCGATGGGAGAAAACATTTTGTCGAGTGGCCCTCGAGGGAATTGAGTTTGAGACCCCTGATTTACAAAGATTACCACATCACCACATTATCATTATCACATCGCTTATGTGATAACACCAGATCAAGGACAGAAACACCTAGAAGTCTCAATAGCTGTCATGGAGGAGAAAAAAAAGGAACTGTTTGAGGTGATAAAATAACACTTCACAAGATAAAATAACGATTTAATAGACAATAGGGCATTTGACACATTAATGGTTACTTGAAAAAGTAAAGACTAGGTATGGGATTAGGCATTGACTTGCAGTTGACCTTCTTCTTCCTGTTGAAGTGGGTTTTGTATTCTCATAAACTTAGAAATACAATGGTGAGTTGTTGCCTCAGTAAACTTGTATAGTAATTAAAAACCCACTTGAACCAAACAAAAGCCTGTTGACATAGGCCCTTACACATCCTTCAATATATATGTTTTTCTGCATACAAAATACAAACAGGAGTTCACAATTTTAATGAGCCTACCTAAAGGAGAACTCCATTAAATGGTTTGTACAGTGAAGATTGTTGGAACGGGGAGGAAGATAAGTATTTCACTACACAAGCTGCACTCATTGGGTGGGAGGGATTAATTAAGAGAGAAGTCTAATAAAGATACAGTTGTCCTTGTACTAAAGATACAGTTGTCCTTGCAGCCTAAGGCCCATGTCACACCAGCGATCTTGACACTAATCACAGGATCACTAAAAAATACATGGAGGACACATATCTGCTTTGTATGTTTCGCTCCCTCTATCTCTTCAGCACCCAGACAATGCGCAATCTCTGCAAAAAGCTGAAAAGAAAGTATCACCTCACTCCTCAAGCTGGCGATGGAGCGACACATGCAAGTTCTCTCCGGCGACAGGACCACCAGTGCAGCATGGCCCTTATATAGAGGAAAATATAGATGACAACCAGTGTGGAGGTGGATGTAATTGACAACCATTGTGGAGGAGGATGTAGATGACGACCAGTGTGGAGGAGGATGTAAATGACAACCAGTTTGGAGGAGAATGCATTGTAGATGACGACCAGTGTGGAGGAGGATGTAGATGACGACCAGTGTGGAGGAAGACATACAGGTGAAACTTGAATAATTAGAATATCGTGCAAAAGTTCATTTATTTCACTAATGCAACTTAAAAGGTGAAACTAGACAATCATTGTGGATTCAGTAAGAACAGGATGCTAGCAAACCATATTTTTGCAACACATTTAAAACTTAAATCTATGAATTTGTTGTGGGTCTCTGTATGATAGTTTTACAGTTTATGGAATAAACACAATAAAAACTGAATAACATAACAGTTGTGTCCTCCTGATTCCACCCAAGAAGCAGTGACCAAAGTATGAAATAACTTTTGATAAAAATGTTATTTTTATGATTTGTATACATTAGACAAATTGTGCTTGTGTCATGGTGGGAAGTATGAAATGGAGCAGTTAAAGGCCACTGTAGCTTTAAGACAGAGCTACTGCTTGAGGATCCGAGGGTGCCCATAGACATAATATGGTAGTCAGAAGGCTTAAATGCTTAACCAGTGTTTGTGTAAAGGATTGCTTGGTGGTTAGATCTCCAACAATTTTATCAGGCACACACCTCAGGCGCGTGTCTGATCTTCCACAAACAACAGTAATCATGAAACTCCCCCCTGGCCACTTAAACCAAAGACTGGCGGGCCTACGGATGTACGGCACGGTTGTGTGGTACCTGTAGACACACGATGCTTATTTGGTCCAATCAAAATTGTACAGGTGTTATCTTATGCTTATGGCACTTTATTATATGGGTATCTTAGATTCTTTGTTCTTCTTATGGTGTGTCTCCTGATTCTTCACAGGTCTGTGCTCACTGTTTGGGAACAGCATCTTGCTGTACATATCCTACCAGAAGAAGCAGCTGTTAAAGCCAGCAGAATACTTCATAGTGAATCTGGCTTTGAGCGACCTTGGAATGACTGTAATTCTGTACCCTCTAGCCATCACCTCCAGCTTTGCACACAGGTTGGTCTGCAGCTGTGCTACCAATCACCTTGGTAATGGAGTAGAATTCATACCTCTGTACTAGATCATTTTTCATGGTAAATAGTCAAATGGCACAAATAAATATAAGGAATGGACATTTAATGTTTTTCCCCCCAGTAAATTGTTTTTTCCTTATAATTTGCACAATGTACAGCACAGCCTGTACATTCAATCTTATGAATGAGGAAGCATATTGTTCAATCTTATGAATGATGAAGCATATTGTTCAATCTTATGAATGAGGAAGCATATTGTTCCAAAATGTACATAATATTGTATACTTAAGATATTTATTGACAACAAACACTGTAGTTATGAATACATCTGTCTCTTTCAAGGAGAATATATCTTTTTGCTAGTAATGCATCGTGAGACTCTGGCAGTTGTATATCATTATATATAAATAGCTATTGTTAACATCCTGGGCCTTGCTAGTCTATTCACAGCAGTATGTCTTGTTGCCTCCAGAAATAAGTTCCACTCACCAACAACTGCAGCTATTCTTTGTTTGTATTATTCCATTATGATAATAATTATCTTATCAACACATTTTCAATACCATTACAGTACACATAAACCATTTACATTGGTTTCTACCCAATACCTTACGGTATGATGTCCCTTTGAGTATCATATAGAAATATGCAGACTTCAAGGCGAATATAGTAAACTCACTGATACGTACTTGAATATTAGGGGAAACTAGAACACGCTGTGAGATGTCTGTAACCAATTAATGGCAGGAGTCAAACTGGCCAAAGACAGACAACTGTTTCCTTATGAAAGTCTGTCCATGATAACCCTAGTAACTGCTGCTGTTTCTTGTCCAACTCATCCAACTGACTGAAGCCCCCCAGGAAGATTGGAACAGCCCTGTGTGTGCTACTTCCCAATATGCTATTCTAGGGCTGTTCGTATACATGCAATTTTTCAAAAAAGAAGTCTGATTTTTTTAATTAAAGTTTGTTAAGGCATGTTTTTTAGTTTTGGATAGTGTAGGGAAGGGTTAAAACTTTGTAGGTTTATTTTTGGCTATCTGTGGGGAGATTTTGGTTTAGTTTCTGTCCTAGAGACACACAAGAAGTAGGAGGAAATCTCTTCAAAGTGAGGGAAATTCCCCTTTAGACAGTTGCCACCAGAACCTGTGTCCACATTGAAGATTTACCTTTACTTTTTGTTCTTTTAACAACTAGAAATGTTGGTTTCCACCTCACTTTTTGTTCCAGAGACAAAGGTCACCAGGAACAATAGAGAGGGTCTGTATAGAAGGAGAGGGGTGGGTTTGGAATGCATTGTCTTTTCTAGTCCCTGCATTACATCACTTGCTGTGGTACAGGTAGTGCTGTCTCCTATGCATCAATATATGTTTTATATATATATATATATATATACACATATATATATATATATATATAATGGGAAATGTAGTGAAGGAGAGTGGCATGCTCTCACTGAAATATTGTGCACTGTGGTGGGAGAGAGACACAAAGTAGAAGAAAAATGGAGGAGTGAGGGAGTGCACCCAAAGGGCTTTCTAACAAAAAAAAGGTAAAAGGGAAATCTGAAAATAGAAATAAAAGCGGGATTATGTTAAGGGCTAAAAGGAGAGCACTGTAAAGGCAAAACGTGTTTGAGTTTTCTGCCACTTTAATGAATGGGTTTTAAAGGTGTGCAGGCATACATAAAGAAACATCATTAAAATAGACATATACATGTATACATAGACAGTGAAATATGATACGGACACACTCATAAAAGGGCGCTACTAGGGAGACGGAAGTGGTATCACGTGCCAGTTTTAATTGTTTCAGTGTCTATGTATAAATGTATATATCTATTTTAATTATGAATTAATCAATATTAGTTTTATATTTATGTATGCCTGCACACCCTTAACCGCTTGAAGACCAGGTGTTTAGACCCCCTTCCTGGCCAGGCCATTTTTCAGTATTCAGCGCTGCGGTACTTTGACTGACGTTTATTCCGTCATGCAACGCTGTACTGAAATGAATTTTATACCATTTTTTAGGGACAGATGGAGCTTTCTTTTGGTGGTATTTAATCACCACTGGGGTTTTTATTTTTTTTTACATTGTTATGAAACAACTAATATTACCCACTTTTTTGGTAAAATATAAAAGACGGGGTCACGTCGGGTAAATAGACACCAAACATGTCAAGCTTAAAAATTGCGCGCACTCGCGAAATTGAAAAAACTAGCATACCCAAAATTGGCCATAGGCGACGCTTTAAGCATCGCTGCCTGTTTTCACATGACGGGCATTTCCCGCGTCCGAGCAGGCGGATGTAACAGGACGTGTATACACGCCCAGTTACATCCAAGAAGCTCCCGGCCGGCCGTGTATACACAACGGCCGGCTGGGAGGTAGTTAAAGCCCATTTGTTCCAGTTTTGTTGTATTTCTATTATGTACTGCCTATTGTTCTATTATTGGTGTAAGGCTCCAACATAAGTCACAACAATGTACAATGTGTAAATGCTGACATGTGTGACCATGGATAGTCCTATAACATGACACTCCAGCTATAGAGGACTACAAATCCATGATTGCTGGTTGCCATTCTCCATTGCTGAATAATCATGGATTGCTGAGATTTGTAGTCCTCTATAGCCAGTTGCCATTTTCCATTGCTGAATAATCATGGACTGAGTTACAGTTCTTCATAATTATATAGAAACTGCCCTAAAATCATTAGTCTGTATTATTTTAGAAAAAAATGTTACATGTCCCTTAGGGTTAGGGTTAAGGGATAAGTATCAGTAATTGGTATAGGCGAGTACCTGAGGGAAAGTACTTGTACTTGGTCTTGAAAAAATGGTATCAGGACATCACTATTGATAATCTTACTGTTTTATATCACATTTCTCTGTCTTTGTTTGCAGGTGGATATATGGAACGCATGTTTGTTTGTTTTATGCTTTCTGCGGCGTTCTGTTTGGAATTTGTAGCTTGTCAACTGTAACATTGCTAAGCACCGTGTGTTGCATTAAAGTTTGTTTTCCTACTTATGGTAAGTTTACATATGGACAATTGCACAATTTGCATAATCAGAAATGTGAAAATGACATCAAAATCAGAAAGCTGACTGTAGCTATATTAGTGCACTTGTAACAACACAGCTGAGCTCTATCTATACTAATGGTTAATTTTACAAGACAAGCTTCCTGTCTTCCTTCTTCTGGACCAAAAGTAGGGAGAGGACCTCCTGAAAGATTGTCATTGATCCACAGCATAAGAAATTCTATACAATTTCTTGGACATGAGCACAATGCATTGCTTTTAAAAGCACTCCTATACACCAAGCTGGCTAGTAAAGAAATGTTAAGAAAAATAATTCATGCGGCGTTTTCATAAAGAATGAATCTCCTGTTACTAGTGATGAGCCGAACACCCCCGTGTTCGGTTCTAACTCGAACTTTCGAACATGGAAAAAGTTCTAACTCGAACTTAGAACTCAATGCAAAGCTTGCAGAATTCCCCTTAAACACTTTCAAAAAATAAACTGAAAATGTTCACAGAATGTAACACAGTGCTGGTAAAAACACTGGTCAGTGCTCATTTACTTTTATTCATTGATGAGCATTATTGGCGGCCATTTAAAGCACTGATGTTGTGAATGAGTCACTTTTTTAAACCTGTAAAACAAAAAACTTAATTCTAAAATGATTTGGTTTTCAGGGGATAAAATAAAATTTAAAAAAAGGTAGTGATACCCCTTTAATGAACCTGTACTCCATCTTTCACTTTTTAAAGAAACATCTCAGTTAATACTAGACACAGTATAGCTTCAATTCACACAGCTAAAATACCAGAATAAGAATCCTTATTTTTTTTTTTAAGTGACAGTTATTTTGAGCCCAATGAGATTTAAAATGATAGTTACATGTCTCAAAATAAAGATCCTTATCATTTTGTAAAGCTTTGTGAACCAAGCGTGTTGTTAACTATATTAACCAGCAAAGACATCTTCCTGACTCGAATTTGACCCCTTTTTCAATAAGAGTGTCCTTACTGCCCACTGAAGCAGTCAGGGGCATGGCAGCTAATGAAGCATAGCCATGAATTCCGGGAAAGTCAGGCCCTAATAACAAAGTGAAACTAAATCAGAGAGGCACAAAGAAAAAGCTTTTCTGGCTAAAAAAGTTAAGCGCAGAAAGGACAATTGATTTTTACAGGTTCAGTTTAACTCTATCCTAAGATTATGCAACATATAATGCTCATTTGTGTATATAATAATTAAGTATGTGAATTGTAATTGAAAATCATCTTTTTTTAGGAAACAGATTTGGCCATAAACATGGAAGCATTCTCATTTGCGGTGCCTGTGCATACTCGACTCTTTTTGCCACCTCACCTTTAATTCACTGGGGCAATTACGGAACAGAGCCATATGGCACAGCTTGCTGTATCGACTGGCGGTCCTCTAACGTGAGCCAAGTCGCCATGTCTTACACTATAGTTCTCTTTGTGTTTTGTTTCCTCCTCCCCTGTGGAATTATAATAACTTCCTTTACACTTATATTGATAACGATGAAAGCGTCTCGGAAAGCTGTGGAACGACACAGTTCAGTTCCTGCAAGGATGAGCAATGTGCAGATGATCATTGTAAAGGTAAATAACTCTGCAGAAATGATCAGGCATGGGATCAATGTTAGCACTGCTGTATGATCCACTTTCTCTGCCTCCAGAAAACAGTTCCAAACTGCTCTTATAGATTAACTCTCCTAGGGTCTGTGGATGCTGACATTTTGTTTGGGACTGTACAGAAAAAAATACTGTCCTGTAAATCAACAAGAACACATGTTGGCCATGCTGCATGAAGTGACCCATAGTGAAGGTACCCATAATGAAAAAAACGCATTATTAGGTAGTAGCAAGTAACCCTGGTCATTTTTCTTGGGCGAATTGTTGAATACCAAGCAATGAGCCTCCAAAACCGCACATTATTTGCAAAGCGAGCGGCAGCCATATTGGCCGCCAACGCGTTTTGCGCATGCGCGCCACCATTTTGGAGTGCATCTTGGCATACACCAAGATGGCGATGCCCGCATGTTCGGGTGCCACCATCTTGTCGTATACCAAAATATACTCCAAAATGGCGGCACGCATGTGCAGAATGCCGATGTGGCCAACGCTTGTTCAGCGCATGACGTCATCGTAATGGGACATTATACGCTCCACCTCCAAGATGGCGACGGGCATGTGCAGAACACGTTGGCGGCCAATATGGCCCCTGCGCGTTCTGTAGACGAATTTATGTATCCCCCAAATATAGTTTTCGGATATTCGGGCATATAATACATTTGTTATTTCGGGTTCGGACAAACCGCCAAATCAACTGTATTTCATTGATTTGCAGGTGCGTCCGAATCCGAATGCACATGTCTCCTACACAAGAACATGCATGTTAGGGCAACAAGGTTGTATAAGCCTGTATGTTTATGCACCCATTGTTAAAAATGGGTAATTTGACAAATAAATCATGGTTTTAAGTATCAGGACATAATAAAATTAATCTTGTCCTTACCAGGTCTTAAAATCAGGTGAAAACAACCTCAGATGAACAACAACACAAGATATGTTAGACCATGTCATTATTCATTTTCCAAACAAAAAGCCAAAATGGAGAAGCCGTGTGTGAAAAAGTATGCCTTATAATTTAATAACTGGCAGAACCACCTTTAGCAGAAATAACTTGAAGTAATTGTTTTCTGTATGAGTTTTTCAGTTTCTCACATTGTTATGGAAGAATACTGGCCCACTCTTCTTTACAAAGTTGCTTCAGTTTATTGAGGTTTGTGGGAATTTGTGCACAGCTCTCTTAAAGTTCTGCCACAACATTTCAACCAGGTTGAGGTCTGGACTTTGGCTGGGCCATTGCAACACCTTGATTCATTTCTTTTTTAGCCATTCTGTTGTAGATTTGCTGGTGTGAATGGGATTATTGTCCTGGTGCATGTCCCAATTTCAGCCAAGCTTTAGCTGTCAGACAGATGGCCTCACATTTGACTCGAGAATACTTTGGTATACAGAGAAGTTCAGTCGACTCAATGACTGCAAGGTGCCCAGATCTTGTGGCTGTAAAACAAGCCCAAATCATCACCCCCTCCACCACCATACTTGACAGTTGGTATGAGGTATTTGTGCGAATATATGTTGTGTTCGGTTTTTGCCAAACGTGGCATTATGGCCAAACATCTCCACTTTGGTCTGGTCTGTCCAAAGGACATTGTTCCAGAAGCCCTGTGGTTTGTGCAGATGCTACTTTGCAAAGCTAAGCCATGCTGGCATGTTCTTTTTAGAAAGAAGAGGCTTTGTCCTGGCAACCCCTCTAAACAAACCATACTCGTTCAGTCTTTTTCTAATTGTACTGTCATAAGCTTTAACATTTAACATGCTATCTGAGGCTTGTAGAGTCTGAGATGTATTTATGGACTTTAAAGTGTTTGAAAATGGCCTTATAACCCTTCCTAGATTAATGGGCAGAAACAATTGTTTCTCTAGGGCCATTGTTGATGTATTGCCTCCTTGGTATTGTGTTAACACATACCTGAATGTTCCAGACAAGCAAAATTGTAAAACCTTGGCTTTTCTAGAGGTGGTCACACTTGCTGATAATCAATTAATCAAGGGCATTTGATTAGCAACACCTGCCTGCTACTTAGGCTCCTAATTACTATGGAAGCAGGAAGGATGTACTTAGTTTTTCACACATGGCTTCTCCAATTTGGCTTTATGTTTGTAAAATAAATAATGACACAGTGTAATATGTCATGTGTTGTTGTTCATCTGAGGTTATATTTACCTACTTTTAAGACCTGCTAAGAATCAGATAATTGTTATTACGCCTTGACACATAAAACCATAGAGTTCAAAGAGGATGTACTTTCTTTTTCACACAACTGCACAACCTGGGCATAAGTGCATAAAGCATAAAGAAAATATGCTTACCTGTGGCTCAAGAAACGTTTTTCATCTACAGTATATCAGTGTTTTGCCTGCTATAACCCCAAATGGACTTGTGAAACAAGAGTTTCTGTGTGTTCATGGTCATTTTAGCTATTACAAACTGCACTATCTGAGTCAAAATAGGACCCATCATAATTGCCCCACAATGGTGCATCCTTGCACTCTGCAAAAAATAATATCTGTGTGCTCACCTCTTTTGCAGATGTCTTCTGTCTGATGTGGTGATGTAACAGGTCCTCTTCTTCCTCCAGTGGTGTGTAAATCTTAAACACTGCAGAGCACCTTTCTGTGTTGCATTGTCCTGTAAGTCTAGCGAAGGCGAGGAGGGGGACCTGACTCCCTGGGCTAACGGGAATGCATTAAATGATGCTGAGCATCATCCAACCTGGAAGAGGAGTGGCATTGGAGTGGTGACCAGGTGAGTATGTGGGGGACAGCACCAGAGATAGGAAGAGTATAGCAGCCACAGCATCTTTTTTTACCTAATGCTGGTCAGCAAGTAATTAATTTTTTTGGCCAAGCTGGACGTGGGCTTTAAACCAATTTTGGGGGCTTTTCGTGCTTCCATTTAAAACAAATACATTTATCATGGTATTTCGTTTTTTGTTTTCACTAAATTTAGTTTTGAGGGTGGGATGCAGTAAAGACTGCAGTAAAAAAATGAACCATCCAATACTTTAAGTATTGCTTTTATTCTGATACATAAACCCATATGAGATCAGTTGGACTGTAGAGCTGTTATATAAATCATTTAGATCTTTGCTACTGTAGTTAGATGATAGTATGGTCCCAATATACATAGTGTAATTACCTTGATAGAGAGTTACATATTATGCTCCTTGAGCATAAAATGTAACTCTTAATGTAAAATGCCACTTTCACTTAACAATATAACATATATAATTCCTATATGCCATTTTGTAATTTTCTATAAGTGTGCAAAGTGTAAATGTTGCTTGCATCACAGTATAACTGGAGGCATCCTATACACTGTGAGGGGAATGTATCAAAACTGGAGCAGACAAAATATGAAGCAGTTGCCCATGGCAACCAATCAGCTTCTCTCTTTCATTTTCAAATCTTAACTCAACAAACTAAAAAGAGAAGCTGATTTCTTGTTCTGGGCAACTGCTCCAGATTGATAAATTCCCCTATGTGTATGTAATGAACTTATTTTCTGCCTGTGTGATTAGCTAAGTTACAAACCAAATGTAAGGCATCCCCTGCAACAAGAATTACATTTTTGCTGAAATACTCTAAAGTTTGTTTTCAATTGCAGACACTTTCATTACACCTTTGATACAAACACTGGTCTTTTGTGATTATAACTGACAAAGATCTCAGTACTGTATCTGTAATTAAGACACACAGGTAGGTGTCAATACTCCCTCTGGGGAGGGATATTCTATGGCCAAAAATAGTCCAGCTCTCTTCTGGAGGTGATATTTAACTTTTAAAAAAAGAATAAACATAAACTATGTGAATTCAATAGAATATGTATAGATATTTGTGTTTTGAACTCGTCATTAAAACCAAAATCTCCAGTACCATTATTATGAGCTTACAGAGCTTTCTTTCATATAGTCTCTTTTCACAGATTTCCAGAGGTCTGCTACACTGTACAATGTAGTTTGGATTAAATTGTCTATCAACCATCCCTGAAGTCTGAGAAATAAGCAATGCAGATTTTTCCTGGCGGTTTAATATGCATATATAATACTGTACAAAAAACATAATTCCATGATCATGAGGAATGTGGCTATGTTGGAACCCAGAAGTGTGATAATATTGAAATGTCACTTGTCGAGCTAGGCATAATTTATATGCTGTAATGGTAACTTGTCAGGACCGATACATTCTTGGCACACAGGTCCGCACTGCGCTTTCACATATGGCAGGCAGTATTATTTGAGATCAGTCCATGCTAGCTGCAGAATTTAAATTAAGGAAAATGTTTTATTAATTAACAGTGTAGCCCCTATATAGATGAATATATGTGCTATTGTGTAGATCGGTATTTTTGACTGCAAACATTTAATTGCCTCAGTGTGTAAAGAGGTGCGGAGACTTATGGGGATTGCAGTACAGAGCAGATATGGATACATTGCCGAAGGGACCTTGAGAACTGCAACTCCCAGAGTACTGTGCGGGAGGAAGGGGAATGGCTATGTACTGTAACGGCTGAGAGCGCGGAGTCGGGGACAGGGATCCGAAGTGTTCAGATCGATGTGAGAGAGTATGAGCCAAGACTGTTGGTAGCCGAGCTGTGTGGTCGCCTTTGACAGTCAGGGACACACAGTTTCCACACCGAAGCACTTGAGAGACTGTTCTTAGTTTGCTGAAATGAAGAGTCGGAGATTAAGCGCCTTATCTGTGGCTGAGTAACGCATCAGCGGTGGGGATATCACGGCCTGGTCATGTGGCTGATCCTGCCACTGGAGTGACCCAGTCAGCCCAGCTGAGTGGGCGGATGTGGACGGAGCCAGAGGGGATCGTGTCTGAGATTCCAGATGACCCTAGACGAGTGGTGATGTGTTCCAGGAACCCTAGACGAGCGGTGAGGTGTTGCAAGAGGCCATAGATGACTTATCCTTCATCTTGAGTGTCGTTTCGACGAAAGAGGGACTTCTATCTGCTGGGGAAAGACATCATCTTTCCGGACAACCCGGGGAGCAGTGAGAGGCCTCTGGGGCCATCTGACAATGTACGTTTATACATCTGCTACACAGTATGGGCCCCAACGTTGGCTAGCCTAGGACATTATTACTGGCCAGTAGTCTAGAGGTGTGATGCTTCCAAGGGGAGATATTATTGTATAATTCCTCTATTCCTAGATTTACTACTGAGGCAGTCTGACATCACAAGTCCCCATAAGAGGATAGACAGCCGCGGTCACTGGGTGTCAGAGTGCATTGGTTTACCATTTATTGTATTGTGTGTTATTGATAATTGACTAAGAGACTAGACATTAAATCCTTTACAAAACTCTACAAAGGTGTGTTGATGTGTTGTGGATACACCACTGGGCCGTTACATTGGTGCAGAGGGGACAGAAAGACCCGTTACACCAGCGGCACCTGCGGGGGTAGCTCTACAACAGCATAAGACATGAATCTATTGCTTTCAGAGTAAGTTATCAATGAATTACACAGATATTGTAAAAAACACTCTGGGAACCTTGTAAAATAATTGTAGCATTTCCCACATACTTTTAAAGGCCTTACAATCTTTAAAATGAATATTTTTAATACGGCTTATATGATCTAGTGTGGTGATCTTTCCATTGTGAGGTATGAAAACCAGCGAACATCCCTGTCACAACTCTTTGGTGTTCTCTGTCCACATTACTGCCATTAGAGTTCCGTGTTCATGCAACCAAGTCATTACGAAAGGTGACCAGATTTTCAAAATTAAATCCAGGAACACCCTACTGACCATGCTTACTTTTAACCACACCCACAAAATCACAGCCGCATTTCAAGCAATATTTAAACAGTATAAACATTATGTAAACATTAACAATGCCCAAAAAGGTAATCTGCCTGGCTTTACAGTTAAATGGTCAAAAGAGTGTGTGACAAAATGAGAGCATGGCAAAGATTACGTAAGACCTGGGACACGGGAAAAACAAGTTGGTGGGCATGGCCAGATTGTGTCTAACAGAGTGGCTTTAAAGGCTCACGTACAGCTTTACATATTATACATTTACACTGGTCCGGGCTTGGCACAGTGTAAGTATATACAGTACACAGTACAGGGAAATCTCATCTGCAAACTGCAATCTCAGGGTAAAAGGCTTTTATTTTTTGCTAGTTTCCATACACTGTTATGGTGTCTGGTCGCTTAGCACCATGGTAACATGTAAACAATACAAAATCAGGCCAGATCTCATACTGCACACATGCAAGATCTGATGCCGAGATCATCGGTGTGCCGCCATACAAAATGCAGAATAGAAACTGGTCACCATTGACATTGGCTATGAAGATGGTGGCACAGTTTTACAGGACTGGGTGCAAAGCAGCATGACGAAATGGCAAAAGGGCAGTGGATGAGGAAAACAATAATGGTTTACATGTATTTAGTTTAGCATATTGATTTCTGTAATGCTGGTGCTTTCATATAAGAAGTGAGGGGAAGGTCCACTTTAAAGCAAGCCTGTACTTTGCCCATTCAGAGAAACCTCTAGTACTCGTACTATGCAGCACAATTCATTCTGTATGGCTGACCTCTCAGGAGCTAGAAGACTAGAATTAATATAAAAATGACAGAAATGCAGCTCAGACATTCCTGTCTGTTAACATGCCTGATAGCTTATTGAATATATAGCATAACCCATGTTACTCTCAATCACCTTTGCATACTTACGATGTTATTATTATGCATTCCTGTTCATTTGATTTCAATTTAGGAAATGTTTAACATGCTAGGTTTTTTTTGTTTGCCAGTGGCTTTAAAGTGGCTTCTAGAAAAAAGTAAGAATTTAGTGATAAGACTTTGTAATCTCAGCAGTTCACTAAAGTCCAATGAATGTGAACAGGACTGCGATCAAGAAGTATAGATAAAGGAAAGTAATTGCTACTGCCATTGCCCTGGGCTGAGCTGAATAAATCAAATGCAATCACAAATTATGGACCAGCAAGGTGGCAGACAGCAGAGTTCTCACATATGGATTACATATGCATTCCTACAATTGTAGCTAAATGAATTGTCCTGGTTTCATGGCTTATTCCTGTTTGGTTTCCTTTATATCTTCCCCTGCAGAGTTAGGGGTTTTCTTAGATAACTGCATTGCCTTTGGATCTGACAGAGTTCATTAGACATGTGCGATTCGTTTCGTTCCGAATCGAAATTCGGACGAATTTTCGGAAATTCGGACATTCGGAAGTATCCGAATTCCGAATTACAGACATAACGAATGCAAACGAATCCGAATTTCCATTTCCGAAATTCGGTAGCGTTAGTACGAACGTTCGTTTCGTTTTCTGGTCTTATTCGTTTCTTATTCGTTTCGTTCGTTGGAGCAAAGTGACAGAGAAAAATATTTTTCCCCCCTCAAATGTCACTTTTGCTGCAAACGAACGAACGAAACGAATAAGAAACGAATAAGAACAGAAAACGAAACGAACGTTCGTACTAACGCTACCGAATTTCGTCCGAATTCCGAATCCGAATTGACTTTCACACACGAATCCTGAAAAACGAAATAACACAAATCCGAATTTAAAATGGAACGAAACTAAACGAATTTTTGGCAGTGCACATGTCTAGAGTTCATCTCTTTACTGTTTGCTATTCTCTTTTTTTTTTAAAAGTTGAAGCTAATGAAAAATTCAATTAAAATATAATTAATGCACAAAGAAGAACAGAATAAACATTCACGCATTTCACAAGGATGATCATTACACCAATAAGTTGTTAAGTAAAGATTACCAAAAGTCATTTAAAGGAAACGTTTGCAGCGCATGAAATACATAGCTTCCTGGCTGTAATGCTCACTGAATTGCAATTACAGAGTCAATAAGACATAACAAGTATGCAGATGCTGAGTTCTAATTTTACTTTCTGAGTGTAATTCCAGTAACTCAAAAGTATAACATTCAGACAACTAGCAAATACATTTTCAGAAAGAGGTCAGCAATGGCAACCTATATATTTCAACACAATTTTGTTTAGGCCCCTTTTGTACAGATAAAGACGCCATCCGTTCTGTCTCAACAGGGGATGCTAGATAGGTCCCTATCCAGTCAGATCAGAAGAGAGACGTCACATTAGTGACATCCGTGTTTGTTCAAACTTTTCCTCCATCTTGGTATGGAGGAAAGACTATGTAATAACTATGGGTGGTCTGATGTAAACAGACCTAGGTCTGTCTATATCTGCCCACATCCGGTCAGGTCAGTAAAATATGAAAACTTAGAACCCTCCAAACAGGATGAAATAAATATCCGGTAGTTTCTCAGAGTCACTCCATACCACATAAAAGGATATAACTATTTTATTTTGATCCACAGAAAAAAATCTGAACAAAAACAACCAACAAAAAAATATACAATGAAAACACCACCATAACGATCCCATAAAACATTAAAATCCGCCTAGGGGAACTAGGCTGTGCGGGGCATAATACGTGGCAATGTAACGGTATATTGAATGTCCCAGTATATATAAACATCCATTCAGTGTGTATCCAATGCCAATATTCAAAAAATAAGCCTGTGGTTTTAATAACAAAAGCTGTATATATGCAATTCATCCAGTAAAAACTGCATCTGCACAATGCAAATACCCAGAGATCTGGTATCCATAGGCTCTGGTATTGATCAGAAACTCATCCAAACGTGACCAGACTGGCACTGTATCACCATATATAAAAAGTTTGTCCAGGCAGCATGTCCTGAGGAGTGGAATATACCACACTCCCTGATATATGCCTATAAGTTGTATCAATATGAATAAGTAATATAAACTCCGGTCATGTATCCAACTGTAGGCTGCGAACAGCATGAAATTGTAACAGTCCAACCCAAGTTCTTAATGTATGGTCATTCCAAGGATGTGTCCCTTGAATCTCAAGTAAGTCAACAAGCCCGGCTTCCAATGAGACCGATCTCTGAATAGAGCACATTGTATACACTGTCAGGGCCAGATTTACTCTCTCTTCCTCCCCAAGGCCAGGTTTCTCTATGCGCCCCACTCCCAATGGAGAATGGCAACCTGATGGTGGGGGAAGCAGGGTTAGTTTTACATTTATTTCTCTATTTTTTTAACTTTTGTAATTTTTATTTATTTCTTCACTTTTTTAAAATTTTTATTTATCTTATCTTTTACTTTTTTTATTTTTAATAATTTTTTTATCTTATTATTTAAAACAAAATTCTTATTATTTGTTACTTTGTATTTTTTACTTTTTATCAACTTTTTATTTAATTTTTTTACTTATTTATTTTCCTAATTTTTATTTATTTTGGAATTTTTTATCAATTTTAATTTTTTTAATTTTATTTTAAATTTTTTTCAATTAACTTTATTGCTAACAAGCCCCTCTGTCATGAGAGCCACGTACCTGAGGTGAGACCGAAGTAGTGGGGAGGCCTCCCTTGCACCTCGGGTCCTTGAAGTCTCTGGAGATGGAGACAGAGACTTGGTGGACACCAAGTGGCACGGGTGCCAGGGGTGCGGAGCACCGGGCAAGCCTTAGTCCGAGATCCGAGCCGCGGTCAAGTCCACTCTGGCAACGAAGTACACAAGGGTTAATCAAAAGAATGGTCGAGATCCAAGCCGGGGTCGGTTCCAATCTGGCAGCTGAGTACAAAAGGGGCAAAGAAGTAGAATGGTCAAGGTACAAATCCGAGGTCAATGGCAGGCAGCAATCAAGAGTAGTCAAAGAGGTTTCCAGGTCACAACAAGTTCAGACAGATCACGAACAAGGGGGAACTGAAGATAATCCAGCAATTTGGCAGTGTCTGGGCTGGGCTTATATAGGGAAGTGATGATTGAAGTTTGAGGTCACTTCCTGTGCGCCTCCTGGGTATTTTTCCGCCTTTTTTCATCAGGTTGAGGTCACTTCCTGTGTGCCTCCTGGGCATTTTCCTGCCTTTTTCCATCAGGTTGAGGTCACTTCCTGTGCGCCTCCTGGGCATTTTCCTGCCTTTTTCTATCAGGTCTTCTGCGCATGCACGGGTTGGCACACTGACGCGTCTTTAGCGCGTGCACAGTTGGCGCAGATTTCCTCTTGCGGCAACGCGCCTTTGGCGCATGCGTAGTAAGCCCTGGACTCTTACACCATCTGTTATAGCATTTGGAGGTGACAGGTTCTCTTTATTGAACCTGTCACCTCCAATACAGGAGTTCTAGCACAGCACAGGAACTCCTGTGACAGGTGAGACGGAAGGCTGGGGGATGGCTGGACGGGACGGACAGGGGAGGACGGATGAGCAGGCTGCACACAGGTGATCTTGGCGAGATCACTTCTTAACGAACGAGTGTCTTCCCTGTTGTACATTTTGCGCTGGTTGCCCAAAGCAGAACTAAATCTAGAAAACAACTACCCGCCCGGTAGTTGTTAGCCAATAGAAATACCTGCCGCCCGGCACCCGGAACTTCGGTTGGCCTTGTGGGAAATCCGGCCCTGTACACTGTATTAGTGATATCCATCAAAACCACATATAGGTGTCAGAGCTTGAGTGAAATCAGCATCAGAAATCACCTTTTTCTCCAATTAGCCATTTTGAATGTGCCCTAAAGAAATGTAAGGGGAACACTCACGAACGTCAGAGCAGGCTTCTCTTGCAATTTTTTTTAGCAAGGCAGCAAACAAACAACTTCAATGCGGGAGAGCTGTGTACAGCAAGACCAGAGCATAAAACAAACAAAACATCTGCTCAGCGCTTAGTTCCTGACTAACAGGGGCTCCCCTAATGGGTTCCCCAAACTGGCAGTTCTTGTACCTCTTTCAGTGTCCTGTCAGCACTCAGCCTTTTCACACATCAGTAGGCACTACTGCAGAGAGCAGAGAGTCAGCCCTGAGCATCAGTCAGCTTTCACATATAAAGGCCTGTGCATAATGAGACCAGTGGCGTAACAATCGCCATAGCGACCCAGGCGGCCGCTATGGGGCCTGGGCACAGGGGGGCCCAGCCAGGACACCCCCTGATGCCGTGCGGGCCGCCTGGGTCGCTATGGCTTCGAACGCACCGCTGTTCAGATCACTGTCGGTGATCTTGCAGCGCTGCGTTCGTCTCCACAGCTGCTGCTGAGTCAATGAGAGCCAGCAGCGGCGGTGGAGGAGGCCAGATCCGGCAGGGGGAAGGAGGAGGTGCGGCCCAGGGTCAGCAACAGAGAAGGAGGCGGGGCTGGTGACGGAGGAGGAGGCAGGCCCGGCGACGGAGGAGGAGGCAGGCCCGGCGACGGAGGAGGGAAGACGGAGGAAGAAGAGGCGGACAGGTAAGGAGTGTGACCAGCCCACCTGAGGGTGACCCTGCAGAGCCCACCATAGATGTTCTATGGTGGGCTCTGCAGGGTCACCCTCAGGTGAGCTGTGTGGGATCCCAAGTGGGCTCTTCAAGGGGTGTAACTAGAAATCACAGGGCCCCATACAAAATTTTGCTATTGGGCCCTGTGATTTCTAGTTATCCTCCTGGATGAGACTAATAAATTCTGGCTACCATGTAAGACGTGGATCTAGGAATGGAGGCCTTATCCCATCCAAATCTCTGCAAAGCCTCTGGGCTACAGGACCCAGAACAGAATTCATTAAGATTCTAAAAAAAATAAAGAGTATGTTGTCTCCACACCAGCCATAAACCCTGGACCCCCTCACCATGTGCATGTGAGAAACAGGTGACACATAGATACCATCCCCAATCCTGACAGCCAGTGTCTGACGGCAATTACTGTCATATTTTCCCTGCTATTAGGCATTCCGCTCCCAGCTACAAATCATCTTCTGTAGTGTTGCACTGTCCAGATCAATAAGCTGTTGCTCAGTTGCTTCTCCCACTCTAGCAATTCAGATTATGCAGAATTTGCCCAGCAAGCGAGCCACTTTGGCTAAAGATAGTGACAGTTGCATTTCTGTGTTCGTCAACATCTTGTGCAATCTCTTTGCAACCTTTAACTGTACTTTCTATGGGGAAAGGGTATGAAACTTTCATTACACTTGCCTCAATTTGTTGTCAGAAATAACAAGAGGTTTGCAGTGGGTCCCAGCTATGAATATACAAACAGTTGCCTCACTGGCCTTCATTATGAATAAGCTATGTTAGCCATGCATGCAACAATAACAACCCATTCATCATAGAACAATCCTGAACTTAAAGTGACAGTGACTTTCTTTATTTTCTAAATCAAAGACATCCCTGCAAAAGAAAAGGGTTAATACTTACCCTTCCTACTGCCCATGCCACTGATTTCTGCTGTCTTCACTTCCAGATGTGTTGGATGCCTGGTCTGTTAACGTTCTTCTACCTCCGGCATCTACAAGACTACTGTGCCCTGTAGTGATGTAGGGGTAGGCCGAAGGAACCACAGCCATTGGAGGAGAACAAGCATCTGACACACCCTGAAGTTAGCCAGCATAGCACATGAAGACAGCGGAAAATAATGGCGTAGGCAGCTGGCGGGATTAGTGTTAAGTCTTTTTTTGTAGGGATGACTTTGATTGAGAGGTTTAAAAAATACAAAGAAACTTAATCATTCATGCCACTAGATGTAGCAATTTGCTATGTTCTTTGGCTCCATCTAGTGCAGGGGTAGCCAAACTTCGGCCCTCCAGCTGTGGTGAAACTACAAATCTCATGATATATCTCTCTCCGGGAGTCATGTCTGTGGTTGTGAGAATCTTGCAATGCCTCATGGGATTTGTAGTTCCACCACAACTGGAGGGCTGGAGTTTGGCTATCCCTGATCTAGTGGATTCATGCAGTGCAAATGGCATGTGCCCAGCTATATGCTGGGTAGAACATTTATACATCAGCCCCCATATGTATTTTGTGTGTAATGTAAGAGAAATTGTAGTTCTATCCAACTGTAATATTTAAAATTGTAGCTCTTTTCTAATACAACATACTGTCTCTCTTTTTTCAGCTAAGCATCGCAGTGTGCATTGGTTTCTTCACAGCATGGAGTCCATACGCCATTATTGCTATGTGGGCAGCATTTGGGTCTATTGATGTCATTCCTCCTTTGGCATTTGCAGTGCCTGCAGTTTTTGCAAAAGCTTCAACGATGTACAATCCGATGATTTATCTTTTCTTGAAGCCCAATTACCGAAATATGCTTTGCAAACATTTTACAGTTCTACACAAATTTTTTGGCTTACACTGTCTGTGCATGAAACATGCCAGGGTTTGCCATCATGTATCACTTTTTAAGGTGTTGCACAAACTGTTTGCCAGAAGAAGATCGAACTGTCTTTCAGTGACACCAAAAGAAGGATGTCAGTACTTCCCGTGTGATAAGTGCAAAGATACATTTGAATGTTTCAAACACTATCCAAAATGTTGCCATGAAGTACTTACAGCTTTGCCTTACGCTAAACAAGCAAGAAATGCTTCAGAGATGAAGCCACGTGATCTCAAAGATGGTGCCAAGAAATCCATAAGAGTGAGTGTGCGAGGACACACGAGAACTGATGTGGACAGCTTTGAAATTACTTTAGAAGTGATTTTTGGGTCTGGTAAATGTATATATTGAGAAATGTGTACATACATATATATAAACAGAACACAGAGTGGTTGTTGTTTTTTGTTTTATAACTATATAATATATATATACACACACACACACATACTCACAGGCAGACCGTTCACTTGGAGGAGTGTGGCCATCATGCATGTCCTCACGCCTTAATTTGCTTCCTTTTTAAAGTGACCCTCTCAAATTTTTAGAAAATCCTAAATCCAGTTTGCCACAATAGAAGAGCCAATATACTCACCTGTCTGGCAGACTGCGTCTCCCATCTTCCTTTCATTCCAGTGCTGCAACCTCCGCCAACCACATTGGCATTCCACACTTCTGTGGTTCCGTCCTCTGAACCCTGCGTCATTAAAAAAAACAAAAACGTATGATTTATCTGTTTAACCATGCTTAGACCTTCCCTTGTGTTCCTAACTGCAAGCTGCAATGCTATAAAAGTAAAACAAATGTGAAAGTCAATTGTATGACAACTGCACAGCGCTCAATGTTTCACATCTAGTTTCTAATCAGTGTATATTCCAAATACATATCCCAATATATATATTTCTAATGTATACCAGTGTTGAATAATATAAATATGTGACAATACAATCTCCCTTTGTGTATCCAACATTTCATGTAAATATCCAAAGATTATAATATTCTCTTCTTTAAATATTCCACCTACTGATATCCTCCACTATTTTCTCAAAATTGACCAATGCAAGTGCAAAAAACTCATGCATCATCAGTGTAACACACAAAAAAAGGGGGTTATTCACAAGAGGGTGAAGAGTTTGGAGAAGGCAGGAGAAGGGAACAATCTAGGACAACATAGCTGACCTGGAAAGTGAGCTGAATTGGAGGACTTTTCCAAATCTGCTATTTTGTCCTAGATTGTTCACTTCTCCTGCCTTATCCAAACCCTTCACCGTTTTGTGAATAACCCCCAAAGTCTATTTCCAAGGTGATTCAATTCTTCTATATATAAAGACACTCACCACAATTATGTTTATTGACCATTGAGTTATATGGTCATGGATCTCTGGTAAGTGTGTTCTCAGTTACCGTAACACATCGGGAGTCGGGAGCACATTATGTCAGAGGATCATTGTCACATTGAGGATTTTGCACAAAAGCACTTTATACCGATTTATTAAGGACTATTATTGAATATTGTCATATTGATTATTATTATGTTTGAAAATTTATGTTTATGAAAATTAACACATTGTTTGGAAGTTTATGCACGTTTATGAGCAGTAGCGCAGTGCACACGATTTATCAATTCTTCTATGCTCACAAATTATGTTGTGCTCCTTTACACCACTGTGCTCTTTAAGAAAAACCGCACTCACCAAATAGATAGAGATACCTGTCTTAGGATCAGCCACATGGGTTTTTTTTTTGTAACACTCTTCTCTGCTTCTTATGTATGCTCCAGTCTCCAACTAAACATGGCTGGAGTCTTGGAGACTGGAATTGTGACCCTCTGCCAAATCTTTCTGTGCTGCTACTCCTGTTATAAATGGCAGATCCCTGGCCGGTTGCTAACAAACCAGCCATGGGTGGCGTCATTGACCAAACAGAATCTTGTCCCTGCTTACAATACATTGTTTGTTGTATGTGTGGTCAGGTTGATTATACTTCCAATACACTCTGCCTGTTCTTGGCAATCAGACGATGATCTCTGTGTCTCTCTGTGCTATATAGGAAAGTTTGCCAGACAAACAGATACTAAAATGATCGGTACAGGGCTCTATATTTTACATTTCAAATCCAATTATCTGTAAAAAGTAAGAACATTTTGTATATAAGCAAAAAAGAAGTTGTGACTACTAATTATTGAGATTTAAATTTAAAAAAAAAGTTTATATTGCATTTGTGCTCTAGGTTCTAAGTAATAAAGTATCATTTTGATTTTTAATTAAAATAAGCCTGTCAAGAGAGACACATTGGATCTGCCATTGCTGACCCTTTTTGTAAATGCTAAATTCCTGGCTTTGGCTGAATTACTTCACAAAGCAGAGCTTGTCATGGCTCAGTGAAATTTGTGAAGTCAAAACATTGGCATGACAACCAGGCAACTAGCATTTCATAAGAAACAGACTGCAATGGCAGCCTACATATCTCAGGACAGGTGGTTTGGATATTTGCATCTTCTACCAAAGTTCACTTACTGAACACCATGGCAATACACTACAGTATATTTGTTCTTTTTAAATGGCTAGTTCTGCACATATGTTAACCTATTAGTAAAAAACAGATAATCTGCAATTATTTACCATATACCAACACATAATCTGGGTTCCTTCTGAGCAGATTAACTATTTGAATCTGTTTACATATTTTTAAGTATTGCTGTTATGAAATAAATGTAAAAAAAGAAACTGTTTTGTTGTAGTACATATGTGTCATTCTTTCTTCTTGTGATGTCTGGTGTTTTGTTAATGCCGTTCGGAATTTGTCTGTTTATACTGAAATCGTAAGTTGCACAAATGTTGTTTTTTTATCACATTGAATTGTTCTTTTGGTAAATGTGTAGCTATAATTAAATTCTAATAAGTTTATATGAAAAACAACCACATTGCACATGTTGAAGGGGACCCGTTTCCGCAATATCGTTTTTTGGCCATCGACAGTATAAAGCCATTTTGTCCAATATTCAATGGGAAGGGCAAATCATTTAACACTGACCATATCAGACTACAGTAATGTAATTGATTATGATTAAATTGAATTTGAATATGAATATTAAGCAGATTCAGTGTCAGCAAATATATACATTGGGGGGAATCTATCAATTGGTTGCATCATCACCGTCTTTTAAATGGTCATTCCTGATTTCTAGTGCATACAGTGACAGATTTATTATCCTAGTTCATGTTTTCTTCCTAAATGACTTCATAAGGAGAATTGTCTCTTAATTGTCTCTAAGTTGGTTCTGTCTCCAAGCTTGCTGGGAACCTCCAGGATGACAGCTGAATAGCCCTGAAGTGCTCAACTGACTTGAGGAGGACTTCTAGAACAGCGGTCGCCAACCTTTCGGACCTCATGGACCATTAAATCATAATTTTAAATCCTGCGGACCACTAATATTAATTTTTTAAAAATATATATGTATATTATCATATTATTTGTTTCCTCCTATATAAATATATTCTCGTGTGTGTGTATATATATATATATATATATATATATATTTACACATACACAAACTCCAGTGACAATAATAAATGGTTATAAAATGTCCATGATCCTGGATAAACTTAGTCTCCTGTGACCAACATACAGTATATATACACATACATACATAGGTGCGGGTGTGCCTGCAGGAGTGGCAGTGCTGGTGGAGGGAGGGAGTGGTGCCGCTTGCCCTGGCCCAGTAATATTGTTTCCCCCCTATCGAATCTGCCACTGGTCCTGCTGGTGGTGCTCGGGCACATGCCCCCTACCTTCAGCACTGCCCCAACAACCCCCGTGCCTCCAGTTACCTGGCTTCTCCCGACTTTTTCTATGTCCCGCAGCCTGCTCAATCCGGGTACTGACAAGATGCCCCGCCTCCTGCAGAGCCTGCACTGTACTGAGAGCCGCTCATTCCTTGTGACAGCTGCTGCTTGTCAGTGAGAGGCAGCCCAGGAGCCTCCGTGCCGCTTCAATGATGGCTCAGCCTGCACAGCATCAGAGGGGCTCGCGGACCGCTGGCGACTGCTGTTCTAGAATGTGCGACAGTTTGGAGGTCTTTTAATATTGCAAATGCCACGCAGTTGTAAAATTATGTGAAATGTCAATAATAAAACCTGAAGTTCAACTCCAGCCAAAACATTTTTGTTTTTGTTTTCCTGGACAGTTAGTAAGTATGCATCTGTATCAAGAGGTAAAAGATGTAGTTGCTTAATTGTCAGTGGGTGACCAAAAAGTTCTAGGACAGGATACTTTAAATATGTACTAATCAAAAGAAGCATATTGGGGCTAGAAACAGAAAGGCCAGTTTTTCGAGAAGGTCTGCTACTTTCAGTTTGAGGCCTTACCAGCAGGTATTGCCAGATCTCAGTAGCTGAGGAGGTGTAGCCTAAGACAGCTTTTGCCAGGAACTTTATCAATGTGACAAATTCCATGGTCACCTTGTAATAGAATTTATGGGATACTATCATAGCAATGTCAAGTTAATTGTATCTGGATGATAATATTGCAATTTCTCCTGTGTTCTCTGGTCATCTAGCGAGAAACAGACTAGCCAAGCTTGGCCAGTCGCCTAATCCTAGGAAGGATTACCTTTTCATGACATGCAATTACTACCTGAACCACATTGTTTTACGGAAATATGGTAGCCTAACCCCCATAAAGTAGCATATATAATACAAAATTGGGAACCAATCGTCTCATTACCACCATGACAACCTCATTTCACTTGACTCCTGCTTTGGACTAGGACGAAGAAAACATGTAAGTAGCATGTTTTTCCACTGCCACTGAGCACTAATGTAACAGAGGCATTCAAGACGACCACAATTGAAATGGGTACATTCACACTGATCACTGATGTAAGAGAGACAATCACACTGAGCCGGAATGTAACGGTCATTTACACTGACCATCAATGTATACTGACCACCAATGTCAGAAGTCAGTAATAGTAGTTTTCATGTTTTTCTCAGAACAGGTTTTAAGCTCTGGCAGGGAAGTGGTTACACCATTAGACTATATAAAGCTCCTACAACTGCTGACTTGGTGTGGTGAGTATGGATCTGCTTTACAACCAGTAGATGGCATTAGAATCAACTGTTAAAACTGTTCTCCTACTGTTACAAGTTAATAGGACAATTCATAAATGAACAGTGAGCTCAAAGCTAATGCTTCCCGCACATAATCAGCGACTGCATTAAAAAGTTGCACCCTGCAAGCAGAAACAATAAATTTTTCTTGCCTTTTATAATGATTCATGTAGCCTGTGTTCACTCTTCACTCACGAAGCTGAAGTTGTTCACCATCCTTATTCAAGGCCAGTTGTATATCTGTGAACCCCCTCAAAGCACATCGTTCCATTTTCCATCAATAACATACATTGATATTTTTTCCTTTGTTGAAAATATAATAAATCAAATATGTACAAAATATCATTGAAATATGACTACTTTGAAGACGTTCATGGCTGCTTGCCGGCAGGTAGAGCTAAGATCCTCAATGCAAAACATATTTCGAGATTGACCAAGTTTGCATGTTTATGCCTATGGTGGAGAGGGAGTGATGCAATGCTCGACATCCTTGGTAATAGGTTATCTCACAGGAAAACAGTATTCATCAGCCAGTAAAATTAAACCTGTTTTAATGAATCTTCCCTCAAGAAAGCTTGGCCAGTGGGTGTTTAGAGGGGTCAGGGAGCGTGTACTGCTATACGACTGTACTCAGTTCAACTGTGTCTAAAGCAGACAGGAATCGACTTATGTTGTTGGCACCTCAATAGCTGTCTTTGATCCTAAGCCCTACAACATTGCCAATAGAAAAAAGAAAGATACGCCTTGCCATGTGAGCCCACCACATAATTGAACATAGCATATATTAAAAAAAAAAAAAAATTGCTATATGAGAAGGAGTTAAAAGGGACTAATTAGGGATAACTTAGAGTTAATAAGCAAGCCAGTAATTAGGAACTAAGGATCGACCGATATGGATGAATGTAAACAGCAGGCAGTCTTCTGATATCAGCCAATTCTCTGTTTAAGGATTAGCTCCCCTGCTATCTGTTTTTTACTGGGCCGCCGTCAGAGTAAAGAAAAAAAAGAAAAAAACCCCCAACAGATAGCATGGCAATGAATAGCTAGGCTCCTACTGGCTGATTCAAATTGCAATAGTCAATAGTAGGCTGGCTATTGCACCCGCCCAGTGCTGCTGTCAATCAGCAGAGGGGGAACTGAAGGAGGAATCAGCAGATAGCAGGGGAGATAATGCTTCCCATACTATCTGTTGTTTTTTCTTTCTTTGTATTCTGACGGTTGCCATCAGCTGCTGTCAAAATACTCGACCAGGGCCAGAAGCTCAATGGCTGCCGGCTTCTGACCAGCGCCTTTGATCAGTTGATCGAGGCATGCCAGCCAGAGAGTAGCACACACTGTGCAAATTTCGTCTGGTTCCTCAAGAACCATCTGAAATTTGCACAGTGTTTATTATCGGCAATATTGGTCACTTTGACCGATACCGATAATTAGAAGATCTGTAAATATTGGGTCCCGATTATCGGTAGATCTGATAATCGGTCGACCCCTATTAAGAACCACTTTTAGGGTCTGTGTTGATGAGCTTTGGGCTTGTGTTGATGGACATCAGTTTGAGATGCTTCTGAAGTCATACAGAATTCATTGACTGATGCATTTAACCTGCAGTTGTCTGCCATCAGACTTACATTTGACCTGTTTCAAGTGGATTTTGTATTTCCAAAGACTTGTATGAGAATGCAAAATGCACTTGCAAACAAAAGCTCATCAACACAGGCTCTTATTTATTTTTAAAGGAGAATTATGGAGAGAGTGATATACACTGATCCCCATAGTTAGAACCAACGTGTGACAATGAAGCTGTCACACATTAGCTCTATTGATTGAGAACTGAGCGATCACATATTGCTGATCACTCAGTTCGCAATCTTCTTCCTGCAGAGAGCAGTGACAGCGTTGACTGGAGGGACAGACGAGGAGGGGGTGGGCATGGATGACTCTGTCTCTACAGAGGCAAAGCCAGCTGTCAATCAGGCAGCGGGGTAGATCCCTGGTGTACTCTGCAGGGTCCGGCTGTCAGTTTTGCCACAGAGTCTATCAGGTGCCCTTTAGGGCTCAGCTTTTAGTGTGACAGCCAGATCCACTCTCTGAATCAGGGAGTTCTCAGTGTGACAGCCAGGTGCACCCAGTGTAGCAGGAGTGCTGAAAGATATGTAACATTTTATGATCCCCTATCTAATGCACGAAAGAGAACATTCCTCTGATAGAGTGATAGAGTGATTATGAGCACTCTTTTCAGTAGCTTGTTATTTCTTGTTTGCTAACATGTACATAACATGATTATTGCTAATGATGCTAATCTCAGTCTCAGCTTTAATGTAATAGCTATGAATTGTTCACCTTAAAGAGACAGCAAAAACCACCAAATGGGACTTTAATAATAGCTAAGAAACATTGAACTTCTCTTCCTAATTTATAGTTATGTTAACAATTTTAATCAAACTCTTTCAAAACAAAGTCCTTTAAAGCACATTTCTTATTGCCCAGACACCCATCTACTGGTGCCAATGTTCGCATTTTATATGTCCAAGCAAAAATGCATCTCAGCATCCTTTATAACAGATACCGATATTTTTGGCACATACACTTATGTTATAATTGGGCAAATATTGGCTTTCAATATTCCTGAAGTATTTGGTTGTTTTAGTTGTCAATGTACTTAAATTAAAGGGGTGTGGGTAGCCAACCATAAAAAGGGAAAAGCAATCGACGGGAAGTTCACCTTAAAGAGAACCAACTGGCATTTGTAAGAATCTGAATCTCCCCTTTTCTTAGAGCCTATTCAAAATTAACTACTTTCCTGTGGTAAAACGCATAAATCTGCAATTAAAATACATTTCAAGTAGAAATTCCTATTTGTTCCATTGTGGCTGGTTCACTTCACATTTCTGCACAATATCTTAATGTGTTTTCAAAGAAAACTAATAAGGGCCCATCCACATCTACATGAGTGCCTTACCAGACGCACAGACATAGGCCTGAATTGGCTCTAAAGCCTGTATAATAGTGCAGCCCTGCCTTTCAGGGATAGGATATATGTGATGTTATTTAACTGTATGTCATGGTAGTGTCAGGCTATAAGACCCCCATGGAGGCTATTTGATCTCGTTTTCGTTCGATATTCGTAAGGTTGATGGGCAGTGTATAACCGCAAATACTGTACAATCGATCGACTTTTGACTAACCAGCAGGTTAGAAAACTTCGGTCGATCGTACGTTTTTCGTAAGGTTGGTAGTGTTTCCGTACGTCAAAAGTTATACGATTTACACTGCACATGCGCAGCCGAAAATAAGTGCGGTCAATTACAAGTGCGGAGCTTTCTTTTAATTACCGCTGATCCAACCTTGCGATAATCGGGGCAGGATGGGGCCACCGTACGAAAATCGTACAACGGTTCGATCATCGGACGAAAAGTTTTGTACGATGATCGCAAGGTGTATGGGCACCTTAAGACTGAGCTGGGTACACACGGATCAAATTTTGCCCGATTTAGCAGGAATCGTGGGTAGGCCTTCCTCCTCAACAACAGTTGATCATTAGACTGACAAAGAGACATGTTAGGTACTTTCAGAAGTGTTTGGAAAAAATAACAAGTAACAATAGTTAACGTAAATTGTTGGAGTGTATGCAAATAAGATGTTAATCAATCATTAACATGGGATTCCATAAGCAAAAACATCTACCTTTCTCTCATACTCATATACATCCCTCCACATTGTTAGCATGGATTGAGAAATCTATGCATGTGTTAGTTTTCTATCATGCAAGCTTATTATTTGGCAGTCGGTGATATGACAATTTCTTTATTGTCTGTTATTAGTACAGAGCAAGCCTCCATAGGGGCATTACTGGCTGTGACTTCTGATGGGGCAGAGAGAGAACACAAGTAACTAATTAAAAATAAATCCCAGAGAGGTAAGGCTTCACTGTTATAACAATTCCCATTATTACAAATGTCTACCGCTGATTGGTTTCCTTTAAAGTAACCATACAGGGAATTTGGCTTGTACGTTGAATGAACAGTATGGAAAATGAAAAAATTTGAGGAGCACAATGGCATTTATTGGTAAGTTTAGCACAATCATTTCTACTGTCCCTGGAGTTACCATCTTTCCTAGCCAAAAATAACCACAGTGACGGGGTATGGCTTGCTGTGGTTGTGGCCTATAGAAAGTGTGGCCTGTACACAAAATCACAATAAAAACTCTACAAGCAGCTCCGTTGCTGCAGCATAAGAGCAGACAGGCTGGAGGGAGTGTTGTCACAGCAGGCCGGCATAGAGGATCGAGTGAGTATAACTAAGTTAATTTCCTCCCTAGACCAAAATGAGAAGTTGACCCTGGCAATGTAGAGGTAACCCCAATACAAGGGTTATAAAAAATTTGCAGAGTTCAGCTTTAAATCATTAAAAAAGAAAAATCTGGCCAAAACAGACAAAAGTCTTGGCTGTAGTTGTGGTTAATGAGCATTCAAAATGGCAGATGTATTTATAAAAACTAGAACAGAGAAAGTTTTTCTTTAAAAAAATGGGAATGTGCCCATAGTGACTGATTACAATCCTTGTTGTATGTCCTTGTTAAAACGTGATTGGTTACTGTAGGCAAGTTTTTCTGGGAACTTGTAATTTTTAATGACATTTTTGTACATTTTAATCAACTCATCAGATCATTCTATACTTCTTACTCAGTACCTGAGCAGTACCTGTTCTTATTATCAGTCACAGTTGAAAGATTCACAAAGCTATTATTTAGACACTTTTCTTATTGAGAAACTGGAGTCTGACCAATATAGAGCACCTGCATTGCAGTAGGAATGGGGCACATAGAACATAAGTGTTTTAGCCCAGTGGTGACTAGCCTTGATCCGGTGTGGGAAAAACAACACCAGCTACCACTGTATGTGTGAACGGGCCTTAGTAATAACAAAGTAAATATTGAACATTTGAAATATAAATATGTACAGGTTTGGCTTTTATCAATGCTTTGTTTCCAACACATATTGTGAAAATACATTTATTGATATTCTACATTATTAAATATTTTTTCTTATTACCATTAATTTAAAGTGACATTAAACCCTCAGATTTTTGAACATAAAACAATAGTGTAATGTGTGCCTTACTGTAATCCATGGTTGTTTCCCTTCTCTTTGCTGCTCTTCCTTTTAAATCTGTATCTGTTCTCATGCTGGACAGAACTTCTGTTTTGCAGCAGACTGCCTTGTCTCTGAAATGGATATATGGTGTCTGTGTGTTGGTTTGCAACCTGAGCCAGCACTACAGGAAGAGGCCCTGAGCTGCAAAGGGAAGTTCTCCCCAAGCATGAGAAGACATGAGGATTTAAAAGGAAGAGCAGCAAAGAGAAGGGAAACAACCATAGATTACAGTAAGGCACACATTACACTATTGGTTTATGTTAAAAAATCTGAGGGTTTAATGTAACTTTCATTTCTTCTGATATAGACATTTTAAATCAATTATGCAAAAGGACTATTTTGCTATTACAATTTTAATTTAATGTTACTTTTGACTAGTTGCACCAGCTCTGTCAGTTTCAGATAGACTCATAGAGTTGTCTGTATCATGTACGTAAATTACCCTGAAACTGACTATTATTTGGCATATTATTTACTATATAGTGTAAAGATTTATTACGGGAGAAAGTGTGTTCTTTGATAACAGTCAGCAAATTTTATGGTTTGAGGTGTGGAATACGTTTGCCCAGTAAGCATTTAAAAACTGTAATAAAACTACAGTTCAGCAGAGTTGTTAAAAGCAGATTGTGTCACCATCATTATTATTAGGTATAGGCAATACAGAATACATACAGCTATACATAAACATAAATACAGTATGTCAGTTCATTTAAATGTCATTTATATAGCACTTACCTTTTACAAAGCACTTTACAGAGAGCCCTTGATAGAATGTCCGATAACAGACTAATGCCCCTTCCCTAGGGATACACACATTATATAGAATTAAACAAATTGTTTCTATAGTGTGTATGCAGTAAGCCAGGCTTTTCCAGCTGCTGGTTGGTTAATTGTGTTTAAAGTTGAAAAAATATTGTACCGCTGCTTAAAAAATACTTAAAGATGAACTTCTGCCCAAACTGGGTTTTGGTTTTTTTTTTTGGGGGGGGTGGACTAGGACCCCTTTCAGGTTTTTGCTGCAGTATATGACTCCATTGAAGTGACTCCAAAAAAGGGCATGGACTCAAACAAACACTTTTCAGTAAACTGGGAACAGGTTAGAACGTCTGTCAGGTTATTGGTTGTGTTTTGTGTCCGGTGACCACCGTTTCCCTCATTTCATGTCCTTCAGTCAGTCAGGAAGGGGACATCTCCCCATGGGGTCATAGACTACTAATAAAAACATGACAGAAGTTTTTACTCCTTCCAAGAATTTTCATTATTAAAATAAAAGTTGGCTGGAGCTGGGCTTTAACAGTTCTATGCCAGTGCAAAACATACATTCATTCTATAACGTTTGCCTTAAAGCCTTAAAGTGCCTTAAAGTGACACTACACTTTAAGGCACTACATTCAGGAGTTAAATCTAAAACATACATTCAAGTACCTTAACTATTAACAAAAATGTATCTTATTTGTGTATTACTCGACAGTAGATCCTCAAATCATCTCTGATTTGGTGCTGACACTGTCCTTCCTTATAGAGGGTGGCTACTTTTGTTCCCCATGGTCCCTGTGTGGGTTGTAAAGTAGTCACCGCTCCAAGCTCACTCCTGTGATGGACGACTACAATCTCAATACAAATAATAAACTAAACACGAGATTGTATTCCACCCTCCAAAAGGAAGGACAATGTCAGCACCAATTCAGAGATGATTTGAGGATCTACCGCCGAGTGATACACAAATAAGATACATTTTTGTTAATAAAATAGTTCTGAGTATTTTTTTGTTTATAAATTTTGAAACTGATGCTTTATATCTGTAATTATTGTTTATATTTGTTTTGTAAATTATGTTTATTACAGAGTGCAACCATGACTTAGTATTATAAGTTTTCTGATGAAAGGGCATAGCAGAATTGGTTGGACTTTAGACTATGCTATCAACTCTAAAGCTATCAACTCTAAAGCTTGTCATAGTTCTAGTTGGGTGATCTCACTGCAGGTAGTCTTCATTCTTTACTTGGGTGCAACTTAAAGAAGACATCCAGGGAAAAAATTTTATTGAATGCGCACTGCAAGGGTTAACTGCTGGTTTTTGACTAGGATAAAAAAAAAGTTATACTCACCTGATGCTTTGAACCGGCTTGTTCTTAGACCAGTCACTCCCGCCTGTGCTGCGGGGAGTGCTTTGGGTGAGTATAACTTTGTTATTTTAGCACCTAGACAAAAATGAGCACTTAACTATTGCAGTGCGGTGGTAGCCCTACTGCATGAGCTAAGAAACGTTTTTTTCTGGAGCTCTTCTTTAAGGCTCTGTTCACACCTAGGCGTTGTAGAAATGCGCCTAAAATACACACAAACTCGACACTCGACACATTACTAACATTACATTAATGGCACCCCAAACGCACACGTGAGTACTTGCATTTCTACTTCACGTTTGCACGCATTAAAACGGGCACAGAAGAAAAAAGTGGAATGCATGTTGCAAACGCCTATGTTGTGAAGAGGAGGGGCGAGCCGGAGCCCGTCTGTGTAGGAGTGGAGGGCGGCTTGCCTTCTTGTGAAGAGGGTGGGAGGACTGATGGAGCCGGACAGCACAGCCGATGGATGGGATTGTGACTCTCCATCGATCTTACTGCTTCCTGGGTCACAGAGCCGCTGTGACCCAGGAAGCAGTAAGATCGATTAAGTGGCCGCCGGCTGCTTTTCATTCTCGAGTCACAATCCCATCCGTCGGCTGTGCTGTCCGGCTCCCGTCCTAAAGTGACGGCAAGTAATCCCGGGGGTGCGGGGGGGATGGGTTGTTATCGGTGCCTGCGACTAGAGTTCCAGCAGTTCGGGGGCGGCCGAAGCTTGGCTTGCCTAGGGCAGCCAAATACATAAATACACCACTGCCTGGTGCCAGCCTCTTGTATAGCAGGGCTGGAGTGTGAGTCAATCAGTTCATGTGCTGACAAAAAGCATGCTGATAGAAGAAGAAAACAGACTGACAGAGGGATGAAGTCATCACTGTGCTGCTTTATCTTTCTCTGTCCACTCCAGTCACAGTCCGGGGCAGGTCCAGGACGACCTGGGCCCAGAGGACGTAGTTTGACTGATGCTGATGCTAGCTGCAAAAAAAAAAAAAAAGTACAGTGGGGGAAATCTCTGGATTAAACGAAAGCATTGCAGAAAAGGTTGGCTTTGTTATTGTATCTTTTATTGGACTATTCATTTCTGGTTTAAGAAAACCTTGAGAGATATACAATACATAGACTGTCAATGTGGACCTCTCCTCCAGAAAATGCTCATGCTGATGCTTTGGGTTTACGACTATCTGAGTCACTGACCCTGAACAAACATACGTATAAGGAATGCTACCTTTTCTCTACCACTTGTCTCCATGCTTGTATGACGAACGTATTGAAGCCAGAGATAAGCAGCCAGCTAGCATTTACAAAAGATAGTTAGCAATGACAGCCCCATATTTACCTCATGACAAGTGGAGTCAGAAGGTCTCTTCCTGAGGACATGTACTGGACCTGCAACTCTTTTAAGTCTACATGACAAAATACTAGTTCAAGGGTCACCTACAATAGAAAATAACAGGTGTGTGAAAGCAATGATGTCCTATATTGAGGGTCTTGTCAATCAGCAGCAGGAGGTGGTATGATGAGGTGGGAGATGTGTTCTTAAAGTAGTATTAAACTCTCTGACTTTTTTTCAATGATGAATCCAGATGAAACAAATATACATTGCCCAGCAAAGTTTTTCTTTAATGTTTTTTTACCGACCCTTACAGTCATCATGTTTCTGAACAGTTCCAAATCTTTTAGCTCGGCTTCCCTGAACTTCCCGCTGAGTACAAGATCACAAGGGAGAGAACAGTCTCCAGCAGCTGTCCATCTACTAGCTTGGAAAAGGGAGACAGGAGCAGGGGGAAAGGGAAGGGGAGTGTCTTACCTTGCTGTGCCTGTCTGTTTGTGGAGAAACACACAGCTCACTAGCACACACAAGGGTGGATCCATAAGACCCTGCAAGGGAAAGAAGTCATCCTAAAAGAGGATATTTGGTGCAGTGCTCAGAAGACCAGCTGATTCTGAAGGAAACAAACTTTTAAACATCAAGGAACATCAAGGAGCAGCATACTTTGTAAGTGAATTGATCAGCATTTAAAATAGCTTAGAAACCTTTTGAATTATACTAATATCACTTTAACTGTTTAACCATTTTCTTGGAATATTGATTATACAGGTATTAACCTATATTAACCTTAGAATTACAACATTGATTCACCATTTTTGTCATGTGATTCCCATGTGACTAAGTCACCTCTGAGGAATGGGTGAGTAATACCACATTGTGTAAGTATATAACCTCTAACACTGTTTTTTTCCTGGATAGGAAAATCACTGCTGCTCATAGTCACTCATTGCATTTTGTAAACAAAGGTCTACTCTGAATATCAGGTTAAATTCCTATGTAAGCAAATTGTGTCCCAGCACAATACAAAGCTTGCTGTCATTACGTAGGTCAATTCTTTTCAGTGACATGTGCAAGTTGCACCTAGGCTCTCGTGGTCTATTTACGTATTCTCGTCACCACTCCATGAAGCTAAATATAATTCAATTCATTTATTACTGATGCAGGAACTCATAATAAGATATAGATAAACGTCTAAATAATAGTAATCTAACATGTCCGGTACAGTTGCTACATTTGCATTTTACTTATACATAGATGGTCTCTCATATTAGAATTCATATCTAGATATCTAGCTATAACCAATATGTTATATCTAGATATGTGCCCTACAGTAATTTATAGACCATTCTATTTTGCGCCTTCTATCAACAACCCCCCTCCCCCTCCTCATCTTTGAGGGATCGTTATATACCTGGTGAAGTACTTAATGACCTGGATTTTCTTATAGTTTGGTTATATCTATATATATATGAGGGTTTCATATTTAATATTTAATATAATATGGTAGAATTCTAATATGAGTGTTGAAGTTGAAATTCGTCTGTACAAACATTATTTTACACTTACCAATTTTTTAGGCTTTTTATTAAAACATTATCTCAGTCTGGCGGATATGGGATAGCCTATATAATGGTTGATAGATTATGAACCAAATGCTCCCCCTTTTTTATATATTGCGATTCATGTATTCTTATATTTTTTTTTTATATATTATTATTGTTTAGAAATATGTCCAAATCGCTGATTTTATATTGTATATCTCTATGCTTTTTATACTGTTGACAAGTCTGTATTTTTGTTCTACCAAATTCTTATCGAATCTTTGGAGCAATCATGTACTATGTATTAGCTTGTACTGGTCAACTGATTTTTAAAAAACTAACCTATGGGGTTAAATTTAAGATAACTGGCTCCTGGGGGCGTATACCATGCTAAAGAAATGTTTTTTTGTATATAATTTTATCATTCCTTTGATCACTGGTTTGATGAACTTGTTGGCTTCACTTGAAAGAAAGTATTATTTAGTTGCTAGTCTGATTAGCATTTGTACACTTTGCAACAATTGTATACCACTGCTTCTGCGGTATTTATTTCAGTTATTTTTTGGTTGCCTTATATAGATGTGATTTATTCACTCGCTTTTCTTATTAACTGTTTATTTAAAAGGCACATTTTTGTTGCTATATTTTGAAGTGATTGTTAACCGTTTTTTCTCATTAATGGTCTATTCAAATGCACCTTTGAGCAAATTATGATGTTGAAATTTTGTGACAAGTAATTTGATACACACACGGATCACTGAAGTTTATTTCACAAGTAAAGGAGATTCTTTATTTAAAATTGCGGGTTACACTGGGGAGGTTAATCAGCGCTGTACACTTACCCTATATCCTATGAGGTTCCAACAGTAACCTTTGTGTGGCAGCTTTTTAACCCTAAACCCAGGTTTAAGATTTTCTTTATATATATATTATATATTTTCTCAATTAGCGCGGATTCATTCCATATAAAGAGAAGTTCATTGTTAGTTCATTGTTAGGGTTCCATTCTTCAAAACAAAGAGTGTTGGGTAATGATAGGGTTGTGTTAATGAATATTTAATTTTGGGAGTTAGATCAGGTTCTAGGGAATCAGTTATAGGTGTTAGATAAAGTGTTGTGTTAGCCTAGGTTAGATGTTAAAGTGGAACTCCAGGCAGTTGTTAAATCATAAAACGGATGCACAATATGGGCAGTGCTTCCACAGACACACCCACCTCCACCACCACCACTAACCTGAACACCATCACAGCATTGTGGGTCAGAGTGAGTTCACAATACCTGATCTGCATAGTTGTTTCAGGTCAGAAAGCACTAAATCTAACAGTGTTTTCAGAAAGGGAGGTCATCAATACCAGCCTACATATTAATGTTAGTATAGGTTTCCTTTAGAGATATGCAGTATAGGCTGCCTGCCTATTCATTTTTTGGTACTCCAATAAAACAAACAACTAAACAAACGCACCTGACTCTCAGTTTACCATTAATGCATGTAATAAAAATCACGCGCTGCCTTTTGGCCTTCAGTGAAAAAAAAAAATAAGGTGAAGGTTTGGTCCGTGGAAGTGCACTGAAAAATGGATGGGCCTGTTCAATGCAACTTGCATCAACATACACATGAAAACATGCTGACAAATATAAATGAACCCATAGTCCCCGTTCACACCCATTCATTTCAATGACCCCTGTTCACACCTGAGCATTCTGTCGCAAGTTGTAAAACGCATAACGCTGGAAAGAGTATATGAGCTTCTTTTTGGCAGATTACAGTGCTTTGCCCTCCCATAAACCATATTCATGTGTGTCAATTGCAAAAAAAACAAATGACAAACGCACTCAACAATTTGTAACCAACTATACAGTAAGGTCCACACGAAATGGGCTTTAAACAGTAGACAGTAGAAAGGCATCATGGCACACTCACAAGTCAGCATGTAAAAAAACTTTTCTCACCACTAAGGTTAATAACAGAGGTTTGGATACACGTCTTCTGCAGAAAATGTGAAAGCTGCACAGCCGCGCCAAGGCACCTCTTATAGTGCGGTCCTAACTCTAAACTATGAGAGTCTCCATCTTGGAGCACATGGGGGCAGAAGATTTCAAATTGGGTGCAGGTTTGTCAGGAGGAAGCCCAACCTCCTTAAAGGCACAGGAACACACAGGGGATCCCGCACATCCCAATGGCAGCTGAGAGCCCCCATGCGTCACTGCACCAAATCGGTCAAGCAAAACAAATGACAAACGCACTCAACAATTTGTAACCAACTATACAGTAAGGTGCACACGAAATGGGCTTCAAACAGTAGACAGTAGAAAGGCATCATGGCACACTCACAAGTCAGCATGTAAAAAAACTTGTCTCATCACTAAGGTTAATAACAGAGGTTTGGATACACGTCTTCTGCAGAGTGCATTTGACATTTTTTTTGCTTGACCGATTTGGTGCAGTGACGCCATTCTACTGTCAATTGCAAAAAAAGCGCAAAAACACTGAAAAGAAGTGATTAAAACTCCCTCAAACACTGACGCCTAGGTGTGAATGCAGGCTTAAAGTGTATGTGTAGTCCAAATGTTTTTGTTAGTTTTGGACAGAGTAGAAAAGGGTTGGACCACCAGTGTCCCCGCTGGAAAGATTTTCCCTCTTTATTTGTACTAGTCTCACTGGTTTGTCATTAGAATTGTCGCCAGAACAGTAAACGGTTCTCCATTTGTAATAGTGTCACTGAGACTGAAAGTGATTGGAAATTGAAAATGTTAAACAAGAGTAAACCTTCCAATGAAGATACCTGTTTGCCGAGATTTCCTCTCACTGTTGCTCAAGGACAGGAAGTAAAGGGAAATCTACCGACAGAATGTAAACAGCATAAAATACCCTAATAGGGGTTTTACCCTTTCCTACCCAAAATTATCAAGAAACGTTTTGGCTATACATTCACTGTAGAGTAATTATTGCTGTGACATTTTTACATGCCGGCTTCTCCATATTTTTTACTATTATATTCAATATAGAGCTCAACAGATTTGATTAATTGTCTCCTCTCTTAACAACCGTTCACATAAGATATAAGCTATACTTAGTTTATTGGGTATACCAATGTACAGATTCATGCTGTGAAAAGGAGCAGTAATGTGTAGCATTGCAATGCAGAAACCAGATCCCGAGTATGAATTGACCAAACATGGCTGCCCATATGTAGCCCTCACTCCTACCTATCTGCTGTATCTTATGCTTTTCTCTTTTTTTTTTGCTTGCCTTTGGTGGTGGGTGGTCCTCATTAATGCAGAGCATGGCACTGGCATGGTGATGTCAGCGCCGCTCTGTGCATCATCGTACTACAGTAAGGGCACTATAGTGACATGACTCCCAGCACTCACAGTATGTCCTCACTCTTACAGCTTAAATAATATAGAACAAGGAGCAGAAAGCAATTACTGTGGATGACAGTACTGGAAAGGAGGTGAGTATTTTTTGTTTTAAACACCTTGTGGGGCCACAATTATTTTAAAACCATTTAGCCTAGCATTGAACTTTAAGGCACATTGATAAGATATTTGTATATCAAGCTGATCTCTTTCACATGTATATCTAACAAAATGTCCCAAATATTATACATTTAATTACATTTCAAACAAAATATCTCATATATCTATTTTTTTATTGCTTCTTGGGGCAAGTAGACATGTATTTTATTAATCCTTTAAACACGCTTAGGTTGAAGACATAGTGGTCTGGAGTTTGCCTTTCAGACTCTGTCACCTGCTTACACCTTGCTTTATGTTTGAATGTTGCAGGGTTTGTCAATGTACACACTGCAGATGTCAAAGGAAGGTCTAAACATATCTGGTGTTGCGTGCTCCAATATTTGTATGGTTACACAAACAATGGACAGCTCATAAATTATTTTAATAGTGTGTATGATACACAACACTCCATTAGCAGTGCCTGCTTTCACAGTAGCTATATTCGGTTGTTTGTAGGAAAAGATGTTCCTGATTTATAATGAAGAATGAAGTCCAAAAACCATAGATTATACAGGTACAAATATGCTAAACTTCATTGTAAACTGTAAGAAACTGCTTAGCAATACTACACAGTCCCAAACTGTAACCTTTCACAGACTCATTGAGAATGAGAGAGTCTGCCGACCCTGCAGATGCTCCCATTCCCAATCAGTCTGAGAAAGAAAACAGTCAGACAAACATCATACTTTTCCGGGACAAAGAAAGGAAAAACTAAGGAAGAGTGAGAAATCCATAAAAGAATAACAAATATTTGTGTCTAATTAGTATAAGAGAAGTCTTCAGCTCATTTATTTTAGTCTGGATCTCTCCTTTCCTGGTGGACCACACGGAGAACTTGGGCCCCCAGAAACATAAAGAGGAAGTATTACTGCCACAACACCATTGAGAATTCCTCCTGGGGAGAATATCAAATAAAAGTTGCTTTTGACTCTACTAAAATATTTAGTTATGGTCAGTTAGCAAAGGTGAGCCTATGTCCTTTTGGGGAGTGCAGTGCACAGGAGGTACCATTCATGGTTTCTGCTAACATCAGGTGGAAGGACACTACCATATCCCTTGTGTGTTTAGAAAAAAGTGGATACAAATTTACTTTTTTCTTCACTGAACTTTGTTCAGTGACAGTAACATTTGAAAATGTTGGATACTTCGTTCTTTGCACATTTTGGTGGATTATATTTTTAGGTTAAACAGTAAAGCAGTAGGATATACATTTCACAGAAGTTATTAGGTAGTTAGTTTTTAAGATATACAAATTTTGGGGGTTTAAAGATTGGTGTATGTATATAGTATTGTTTTGGGGGATATATCACAAGGTGAATTTTTTTAACACTACACTTGCAAAACTGGCATTTCTGAACATGATATGTTGCCACCTGTGCAATAAGTCCATCCCTGAAATGTCCTTGCTACTAAATATTCCATGGAAAACTGTTAGTGGGATTATTACAAAGTGGAAGCAGCTCGGAACAACAGCAACTCAGCCATGAAGTGGTAGGCCGCGTAAAATGACAGAGCGGGGTCAGTGCATGCTGAAGCGCATAGTGCACAGATGTCGCCAACTGTCTGTGGAGTCAATAGCTACAGACCTCCAAACTCCGTGTAGCCTTCGTGTAGCCAGATTGGCACAACAACAGTGCGTAGAGAGCTTCAAGGAATTGGTTTCGATGGCCAAGCAGCAGCATTGAAGCCTTACATCACCAAGTGCATTGTAAAGCGTCGGATGCAGTGGTGTAAAACAGACCGGCACTTGACTCTAGAGAAGTGGAGACGTGTTCTCTGGAGTGACAAATCACGCTTCTCTGTCTGTCAATCTGATGGACGTGTCTGGGTTTGGCGGTTGCCAGGAGAACGGTACTTGCCTGACTGCATTGTGCCAAGTGTAAAGTTTGGTGGAGGGTGGATTATGGTGTGGGGTTTTTCGGGGGATGAGCTTGGCCCCTTAGTTCCAGTGAAGGGACCTCTTAAGGTTTCAGCATACCAAGACATTTTGGACAATTTCATGTTCCCAACGTTGTGGGAACAGTATGCGGATGGCCCCTTCCTGTTCCAACATGACTGCGTACCAGTGCTCAAAGCAAGGTCCATAAAGACATGGATGAGCGAGTTTGGGGTGGAGGAACTTGACTAGCCTGCACAGTGCCCTGACCTCAACCTGATAGAACACCTTTCGGATGAATTAGAGTGGAGACATCAAGCTAGGCCTTCTAGTCCAACATCAGTACCTGACCTCACAAATGCGCTTCTGGAAGAATGGTCAAACATTCCCATAGACACACTCCTAAACCTTGTGGACAGCCTTCCCAGAAGAGTTGAAGCTGGTATAGCTGCAAAGGTTGGGCCAACTCAATGTTGAACCCTACAGAGTAAGTCTGGGATGCCATTAAAGTTCATGTGCGTGTAAAGGCAGGCGTCCTATTACTTTTGGCAATATAGTGGGGAGAGAGAGAGAGAGAAAGAGAGAGAGAGAGAGATTTCTCTTCATATTATTCCAGAAGATATGTAGAGCCAAAAAAAATCTCACCGTTCCAATTCATTAGCCACCTTCAGGACTCCCCAGGTGCTGGTCTAATAAGTACGTCTCCACCTTGGAATATAGTAGTATACGAACAGACCATACAGAGAATTGCAATACTTCAGACTTTATTGAAATTCACAGCAAATTCAGTGTAACAGTGTATGCAACAGCAAATACCAGCACTGCACACCCCCAACGAACTACGACCTCTCACATGTTTCACCCGTAGGCTTATTCATAGTTGTATGAATGAATAAGCCTCTATAAATAAGCCTACGGGTGAAACATGTGAGAGATTGTAGCTGGTTGGGGGTTTGCGGTGCTGGTATTTGCTGTTACATACACGGTTAGTCTAGGTGTGCTGTGAATTTTAAAAAAATCTGAAGTATTGGAATTCTCTGGATAGTGCGGTCTGTTCGTATACTACTTCTATAATACTACATTCCAGAAGATATGTTCTGTATATTTCTCTGTATGCAACTTCTCTTCCTGAACACTACAAATGATGCATGATGCCTAGATTATACATGACAAATCCGGTTTCCTTCAGTGTGCCATTGTGTGATTGGGAACCCTTCTTGACAGATGGGTATTGAATACATTTGAAGTGACTTACTTCCCAAACTACGCCACCAGTCAAACTCCTAAACATGTCATTGGAAAAGGATATCAAGAAGGAGAACAGAGGTGGGAGAGTCAGTAAAAGTTCCCCCTTAAGAACAAGCCTCTCCCCCTTGGATTAAATAGAAGTTTACTAAGCTAAACATTTTATAATTCATTAATTTCTTCTAGCTACAGGTATCAGTTATAACACTAATTATGTGATGAATCATGCAAAAGTAGGCTATTGCATGGTGTAGCTCTGCAGTCTGAAGCAGATTTGTTAAAATGTAAAAATGTGTATCTATAGATATGTATGAATGTAAACTACAGTACCTGGTGACTATCAGAGGAAGTGAGACCAAGAGCCCACACTTTAGTGGCTTATTCTAAGTCAGTACAGAAAAGTGGGACCAGGAAAATGTTTTTGATCACAAAAGTTCTCATTCAGTTTTTCAGTAGCAGGGTAGTTGACCCTGGCAGGAATTCACTGTTACTATTGAGGTTACAAGAGATTGGCAAAGACTGGTAACATAGAACGAAAGCCTGCCAGAGACTACTTGCATGCCATTACATACCATTGCATACCATTGTGCCCCTACTAACATAAAATATTGTCTGTAATTTACCAGAGTTATTGCCATAATTAATTGACCTGTTCCAAAAGAAAAAAATATTCTGTATCTAGCTACATGAAAAACTAGACAGAAATAAAAAAAATGCTTAATAATATACGCCATCAAGAAATATAATCAGCAAGACCAACTATTTGACCAGCAAGAAGCCCGAGTATGACCATGTGGCAAGACTGAATAATTTAAACATGAACTCCAGGCAGATGTAAAAGACACATATTATTATTGCAGATAGGTATTAATTAATAAATCATTACATTTTTTAATGCAGCTACTGTAAGCGCCTATGTTTTATTTTGTATCAACCACTTGCAATACCCTGTAACGCATTACCTAGTCTGGGAGACTAAGTGCACCAGAAGCCAATCAGGTGTTCTGTATGCAAATGTGTTAATAAGGTACATGCTGATAGGAATGAGCAGAGAGATGACTTTATCCATTTACTACTGCTCCTTTGCTGTCCAACCAACAGACTAAGGGTGGAGAGAATATGCCAATAAATCCCTTCTGTAGTCTATAATTGAAAGGAGAAAGTGGGGGTATCCACCCTGCTGTGCTATGTGGCAGGGCTGTGTAAATCTCAGGAATGGAGTTACAGAAATATAAATACTTTGGAAGGTTAAACAGCTCCCATATATGTGTTGTATCTGTGTATTAAGTGGATTGCCTGGAGTTCAGCTTTAACTATTTTCAATGTAATCCTAAGCAATCCCTCAATGGAAGTTACATGCTATAAGAATTTCTTCTGAAGGCCCCAAGAAAAAAGCCAAGGTAGTAAGCTAGAATAATAACTTTTCTTCCTGGTAGGTCAGTATACTGTATTGCCATTAAAAAAGTATTAATAGGACGGGTGATGTGTCCTGTTTCATACCACCTAAAGCTACATTTTAGCCTGGATTTTTTTTCCTGTATGAATTATTTTTAAAACAACGACATTTAAATAACTCCTGCAGAGTGGTACTGTATACCCACTAGTATTAAATACTCCTGTACATCCTCTGGTGCATGATTTGTATGTGTTTTTATATCAGTGTTTAATATACAGTACAGTATAATGTAAGCTACTTGTATGGAAAGCAATATAGTCTGCCTGTTTTTTTTGTCTTTGATGAGACTTAGTGAAAGGAAGGCCGTGGATTAGAGTTTAGAGAGAACTATCATTAGAGGAGGGTGCGCTTTCCATTAGTTGCCATTGAAGCAATACAAACCTTCTATAGAGGGGATTGGCTTGTTTGGCCTTTTATTATATACAGTAAGTTCCAACTATAAAGGTGAGCCTATTTCCATGTGTGTGTGAGTACGTATATTAAAAGATTATCTCCAAGCATTACTTGTTGTGGAGCACATTGTGACATCATATATATCACAAGAATGCAATACTTTGCATGGACAATGCTTTGAAGAAATCTCGATTATTATGCACTTTTATTCATTGGATAGCACATTTGTTTGATTGTATGGGGTTTTTAATATAATTTGTATATTTTTGGGTTACTTTTAGTGATTAGGTGGGGGAAAGCGTGGAAACTTTTTCTTGCATATCTAAACAGCTACAAGCTACAATAAGAGGTCATCAACTAGATTCAGCATATGAACATGCAACTAGTATGTAGTATTCCTGATCACATCCATTCATTCAGACCTGGCAATGCAATCTCACATAGAGGAATGTAAAAGCCGCATTCCGTAAATTATGCTATCAATAAAAACTTTATTGAAGCCTGATTTCAAAACTGGACTCACTGGATAATTTAACTACCCTAACTATTAACAAAAATGTATCTTATTTGTGTATCACTCAGCTGTAGATCCTCAATTGGTGTTGACACTTCTGGAGGGGGGTTACTGTTGCTCCCCATGGTCCCTGTGTGTGTTGTAAAGTAGCCACCACTCCAAGCTCACTTCTGTAATCGATTACAGTCTCACATTTAGTTTACTAATTTGTATTGAGATTGAAGTTCATCATGGGAGCGAGCTTGGAATAGAAGCTACTTTACAACACACACAAGAACCATGGGGAACAAAAGTAGCCACCCTTTAGAGATGTGTAATTCGTTTCGTTCCAAATTCAAATTTGTTGCATCCGAATTTCAGAATGACAGAAACGACGAATCTAGACAAATCCAAATGTTTAATAACAGGATTCGGATACATCCGAATTTCATTCGGAAAGGAAACACAACAAGCGGAGAGCTGTCATTTACCGCTCTCTGGCTTCTCTGCATTTGTATCTCAAATGAAAACAAAGTAACACACTATTGTTACAAAATGTAAATAATGGAAGAAGCCGAGAGATATGTGTTATTCTATAACAGCTCAGCTTCTTTGAGGACACTTCATCCCGAATGTAAAGAATCACAAAACTGGTCACAAAAATAATAATTAAAAAAGAAAACGGTGTGCATGCGCCCCGCCTCCAGGATGTGTTTTTTAAAAATGTATATTAATTATTTTTTAATTATTTACTTTATTTAAATTTAAATTTCTCATATTGGCATCAAAGAGCTTAGCAATATCCTCTAACGCTCATGTCCTTTAATGTGTTCCCACAATGCTTGCATTTCATGTCTAATTTATGTACTCTCAAACACACCATTGTCCATAAAGTTTAATGGCAAGTACACAAATCCTATCTTTGTATATTTTCATTCTACACTTACTGGAAGAAGATTTATTAAAACTCATTTGATTTTAATTATAAATATGTTTGTAAATTCTTCCCTTAAGAGTCATAGATATGTGGCTGTTGTATCAGAGCTAAACATCTAACTGTTCTTGACCTTTAATCAGAATGCACATATTTCTGCTCCTGTGTTCATTTATCAAATATGTATTTCTGGTGACTCTCTAGTTTGTATGCCATTAGGTATGGATTTAATAGCTCTCTCTCTCTCCTCACCGCTCGGCCATCCTAAAGTAACAGCTCCCTCCTCCAACTGCCCCCGCCGGCTTCATCTTCTTCACTTCTTCTCGGATCCCTGCTGCCTCTGCCCATATAGGCGAGAGAGAGAGCATCTGGGATCCAGAGGAGAAGCTGCAGGCTGTGCGCCCAACTTCTCCCTGCCGCGCAGAGCCCTGAGTCACCTCACCCTAGCTACGGCCATGCCTTGGCCCCATTCCGATGGGTACAAGGGCCTCTTCCCCAACAACCCTGAACCGGTAGGGGGGTCTGTGAGCAGGGGGGTCATCTGCATCTGGGTGGCCCCTTTCTTTGTTGCAGAAAATATACTTAGCCTTAACAATTAATTATTAGTTTATTTATAATATATAAATAAACTAATAGAACCACCACATCTAAGGGCTCATATGTTGCAATACAAAAGATTGTTGCTCTTGGGTATAAATATAGTAAAATGGTTTGTGTAGCAATTCCTCTACTCTTCCTTCTCCTGTGAATCTCAGAGGCAACAATGAATACTGTATGTAGAATTTGGTCACACTCAGTCTTACACAGACAATATATAGCACACAATCAGGGGACATACAGGTGAAACTCGAATAATTAGAATATCGTGCAAAGTTCATTTATTTCACTAATGCAACTTAAAAGGTGAAACTAATATATGAGATAGACTCATTACATGCAAAGCAAGATAATTCAAGCCGTGATTTGTCATAATTGTGATGATTATGGCTTACAGCTCATGAAAACCCCAAGAACCCCAAATCCACAACCTCAAAAAAGTAGATTATTACATGCAATCAATAAAACAAGGATTGTACATAGAACAATAACTGACCTCTGAAAATTACAAGCATGCATATGTACTCAGTACTTGGTTTGGGCCCCTTTTGCAGCACTTACTGCAATTACTTTTGCACGATATTCTAATTATTCGAGTTTCACCTGTACAGCATACAGGACATGCACAGGCTAGGGAATATGCAGAGCTCAGTCACTTTCAGTCAAAGTATACATAGCGAATAAACATAGCACACAGTCAGAGCACACACAGCACAGACATAGGGCACATATAGCCAGAGCACACAAAAACTTTTCTATACAACTTATAAATGTTGTGCTATGCAGTATGAGAAGGACATGATGTCAGCGTGATTATTGTATGTAAGCAAGAGCGTATGGTAAAGCTTGATGTTTGCTATCTTACAGTATGATAATTCAAACATAGTAAGTTTATATTAAGGGGAATCTTTGGCAAACCTGCAGCATGAATGCCTTTCATTTATAGGCACAGGAAAGTCTTTAGCAACGTGCCAATATTTAACCTTCCTAAATATGGAGGCTGTTAGGTTCAACAATGTATTAACACATGCAGAGGGCTACAGAATAATGAGATTCTGTCATTCATTTGGACACAATATGGAGTAAGGTATGTTGGCTTCAGGCACCTGGACAGAGACAATGTAACATTGTGTCTGCCATAATCATTCATTCATTTTTCATGAGCTGTATGCAATGTTGCCATAATACTGGAGGTGATATGTTGCAGTCTAGGTGGGCATTTTAAATAATTTTTTTGTCCATGAGAAAAACATCCTCCATGTTTGTTACTTTGACACGGCACACACCTGTGGCTGGTACAGCCAAGATGTTACACTGCTGTCCCCATATCGTTGTTTTCTAGAAACATTGCTTCCACATACATATTATAAAACACTACCTGAGCCATATAACTAATGATTTTGAATAGAGTGTGATAGGATTCTAACTCCTGTCAGGTTCATATTCGCTGTCTCTGTCCCTGTTGCCTGCTAGGAAGATTTACCCTCTCTATTTGTCCTGGTAATCATTGTCACTACAGCAGACTAAAAATTTTAAGTTGTCACAAAAACAGGTGAAATAATGTACCAATAAAAAACTATTAGCATACATTTGCTGCTTATAAGGAGACTAGGCTTAACAAGCACCAGCTCTGTGGGTCATTTTAGAAAGAAGCTTTATGTATTAGAATTAATTTGCTGCTTATTAAGAGACTAGGTTTGACAAACACCAGCTCTGTGGGTCATTGAGCCGCCATATCTGGCAAATTAAATTAGGCTAACAAGCTTAGGCATAGGCCATTCCACTTATTAAACACTATAATGTGACCCAATGCAGAGTCAGACTGTTAGTAGCAACAACTCAAATGTACATGGCATCCCAGGGTTTGAATTGATAAATGTTCTTAAAATGGACATGCATGGAGGGATATAAAACAGTGGAAATGACCAATGGATTTGACCTGCAGGCAATCCCTCCATAAAAGTTCACTGCTGTGTGCATGTTGAGCAATTCCCCTTCATGGCAATGAGGCTTGGTACTGTGATCATCAGGTGAAGAAAAGGAAAAAAAAAACCTGCAGAAGAAGAAAACCAATGTAGCCACAACATACATGGACTGAAATACATTACATTTGTGTTCTTAGGGTCAAATACATTAAACTTGGCTGATCTTCTAAAATAATCAGACTTTGTGAAAACACATTGAGAGAGAGTATGTAAACAAATACATAACCATATCTAAGAATTAAAGAACACAAGACAAACCAACTTTTATCAGATTCATGTTATGTAATATAATTACTGTAGTGATATACTGTATATATATAAAGTAGGGATGCACAGATACTTTTCGAGTACCAGTGCAGATACTTGGCATTTTCATGAGAACTACCAGGGTTGCAGCGGTTGCAGCTGGGACCTTGCTCTGGTGCTCCACCACTGTCCTGGAATCATTAGTATGTACAGGTGAAACTCGAATAATTATAATATCATGCAAAGTTAATTTATTTCACTAATGCTACTTAAAAGGTGAAACTAATATATGAGATAGACTCATTACATGCAAAGCAAGATAATTCAAGCCGTGATTTGTCATAATTGTGATGATTATGGCTTACAGCTCATGAAAACCCCAAGAACCCCAAATCCACAACCTCAAAAAAGTAGATTATTACATGCAATCAATAAAACAAGGATTGTACATAGAACAATATCGGACCTCTGAAAAGTACAAGCATGCATATGTACTCAGTACTTGGTTTGGGCCCCTTTTACAGCACTTACTGCAATTACTTTTGCACGATATTCTAATTATTCGAGTTTCACCTGTAAGCATGCATATGGAGAGACTAACACTGCACTATACTGCCATCTACAGCTCAAAAGACGTATTGCAGTCAGTAATACAATCTGTACATGCCAGAATATGCTGTTGCATTTCCAACAGGCTTCAGGTTTTATCCCATTGTGTATTGACGTATGTGCAAAATAGTCATTTCTATCTAAAGCAAAGCTTAGCAATTTGTTAAATCCTATGCTCACAAGCAATAAAATCCCATGTGTACTTGAGGAAGATGTAACATATGTGAGCTTACATGCAGTTTTTTTTCCTGTATGTCATTCAATCAGGCCTGAACTTAATGGGAATGACAACCCACAATCAATCTTCCATTAAAGCAAAAAAAAAAAAAGAATCAAAAGAATAATCTACTATTTTTGCTGCGCAGGAAGAAACCTCCACTGGTTGTGTGCAAAATCTATTTTCTCTTTATCAGAGTGATTAGTGAGGTTTCTGTTTTCCATTAATCATTATGTATTCTCAATTATTCTTTCAATCTAATATATTTATTTCAAGGCATAAAACTGATTGAAGTTTAGTAGCCAATTGAATTCCATTATGTTAAGATGCCTTCATTTTTTTAAAGCAGAATTCTGGGCAGAAATACTCTTAACCCTTGCAGTGGGGCTACCCCTGCACTGAAAGCTTAAGTGCTAATTTTAATCAAGGGTCTAAAATAACAAAGATGTTATCACTTGAACCTCAGACACGGCTGGCTGCTGGACCGGTCCCTGCAGTCTGCTCCTCCACTCCAGCAACGGAATGTCCCTCAGTGTCCTCACATCCTATACAATGTATAGAACGTGATCCCCCACAGGACCTTAGACAGCTGGAGTGAAGGGGGAGAGAGGCCTTAAAGTAGAACTATGGGGTTAAGGCTTTTCCCCATAGTTCTCCTTAGGGTAACGGGAGGACACAAACTAGCGTCCCCCCAACGCCCTAAGCTCAGTATACCGCGAGCTACAGCTCAGGGTATTCTGAGATGCCACAGTATACCGCGAGCTAGTGTTCGCGGTATACTGAGACCCCGCAGCTGAAGCGGATCCCGACAATTATTTCTGGGTCCGCCCAGCTGCGTGAGTGACAGCTGGATCTGCCTATCTAGAGGCAGTGCCAGCTGTAACCGCCCCCTCCCCCGTCCGTTCCGCCAGTCAGCGCTGGCGGATCGGAGCGGGGAGGGGAAAATCCAGCCCCCTCCCCTGTCACGGCAGAGAGCTGTGACAGGATCGAGAGGTGAGCGAACCCGGTATGTGTTGGCTCACCTCCCGATCTACTGAGCCGACCTGTGACAGTCTCATTGTCACAGGTCGGCTAGAACTATGAGGTGAGTGAAAAGCACTGCTCATAGTTCTCCTTTAAGGACCAGCGTAGCAGTCAGCTGGCTCCAAGGTTCTGGTGAGTATATCTTTTTTGCTTTTGTCCCTAGATAAAAATCAGAAATGAGAACTTAACCCAATGGGAACTTAACCCTTGCAGTGCGGGAGAAGCCGTACTGCATGGGTTAAGAATATTTCTGCCCAGAGCTCTTCTTTAACTCAATTTAATTTAGCATTTAAAAGCCACCTAATAGTGGTTGAAAACTGCTGAAAAGTTCCATGTGCATGGCCAGCATAATACTTTGATCAACCAGATCAACTTCAAGGCAACCTACCATCAGCAGTTTAGAATGCATAATGGTTTCAGTCGGAACCATTGGTGGTAGCTTGCCAGGACTGTTAAAGTGGTATTAAACTCTGAAACATTTTCAATAAGGAATCCAGATTAAGCAAATATCCATTGCCCAGCAAAGTTTTCTTAGCAGATAGGATAGGAGCAGATAAGATTTCTGAGGATATGATAGGAGCAGATAAGATTTCTGAGGATAGGAGCAGATAAGATTTCTGAGGATAGGATAGGAGCAGATAAGATTTCTGAGGCGAGGATAGGAGCAGATAAGATTGCTGAGGATATGATAGGAGCAGATAAGATTTCTGAGGCGAGGATAGGAGCAGATAAGATTTCTGAGGATAGGATAGGAGCAGATAAGATTTCTGAGGATAGGATAGGAGCAGATAAGATTTCTGAGGAGAGGATAGGAGCAGATAAGATTTCTGAGGAGAGGATAGGAGCAGATAAGATTGCTGAGGATAGGATACCAGTCGTTTAACATAAATAGTATGCAGACTGTTAGAGGGGATGATAAAGGACTACTTAGTGGATTTTGTTCATGACAATGGTATAAGTGATAATCAGCATGGATTTAGGAAGGACCGTTCCTGCCAGACCAACCTATTTACATTCTACGAAGAGGTAAGTAGAGATCTGGATGGAGGGAGGCCAGTGGATGTAGTATATCTGGATCTTTTTAAAGCGTTTGACACGGTACCACATAAACGCTTAGTACACAAGCTGAGATCTATGGGTATAGATGAAATGGTGTGTACATGGACAGAGAACTGGCTATAGGAACGTGTCCAGAGAGTATCGATAAATGGCTCCTTTTCAGACAGGTCTAGGGTCCTTTCTCCACCTAAAACCGGTGGAGAAAAGATTTAAGCACAAGGGGTGTAGGAGCTTCTTCTCAGTTAGAGCGTTTAGGGTCTGGAACTCGCTGCCACAACCAGTGGTATCAGCTGAGAGTGTTGAATCATTCAAAGAGCATTTGGAAAACTTCCTCAGAGACCGTAACATACAGGGGTACAGGTACCCTAAAAACAAGATCACACAGGGTCTCGTACACACGCATACACATGCAGAATCACATACATACACGCAATGGGTTAAAATTGGTGGACCTGTGTCTTTATTGAACCTCAAATACTATGTAACTATGTAACTTTTTGCCCAATCATTTACATTCATCATGCTTCCAAACACCTGGTTCCACATCTCTCAACTCCACTCCCTGAACTTCCTGTCCAGTAGAAGATCACAAGGGACAGCACAGTCTCGTCCTGCTGCTGTTCACCTACTAGCTTGGAGAAGGGAGGAAGGAAGGAGGAGCGGGGAGCAGAGGACTGTCTTGCTTTCCTGTGCTTGTGTGTTGTGTTTGTGGAGACACACACAGCTTACTAGCACACACAAGGGTGGCTACATAGGACCCTGCAAGAAAAAGGAGCCACCCTAAAACTCTGATTCTGCAGGAAGCTAAAACTTTTAGCTAGGAGCAGTCTCCAATATAAGTGGTCTAATCATCATTTTAAATAACTTAAAAACCTTTTGACTTTAATATCACTTTCAGTCATGCTTGCAATCTGAAACTGCTTGAAAGTGTAAACAAAATGGTTGAAACTGTGGTATGTTTTACCGTATACAAAGCAATTTTCTTGCTTTCAACCTTTACACCTGGTTTCTAGTGACCGAGGTATAAATAAGTGGGGGTAACAAACCAATGTGAAATACACTGTCGAGTATAAGTGGGGTGGTATTAACCACTAAGCTGACTGGAAAGCTCCAAACTACCAGAAATAGCGTAATATGTGGCCAGAAGTTGGACAATGTCATTTTTTCCTAAAATATAAACAAAGTGGATTCATATTTGCATGATTTTGTGATGGGCAAACCTCTATCTCAGGCTCCAAAGACTGCAATGGGGTCAGAGGAAGGACGGTACCAAAAAGCAAGGAAATCTTTTCACAGTTTCAGATGAGGACATTTAGAAATGTAAACATTTAGCTAGCAGAGCAGGAAGGTGCAGAAGATAATTGCCTGCATGACAGGTGAAGTCAAATATGGCTGATGTCCCTTGGGTCATTTTAAATGCATTGTTTTTGTATGTATTTAGTCCGTGCCCAGTGAAAAGATTGCTCCCTTTTACGTCAGAAAATGAGACCGATGCTTAAAGCTTAACTCAAGGTATTTGTACATTTTCCCCTCTTAGTGCTCCTGCCCTGCAGGGGCTATATGCGTGTTCAGTCTAGGACAGGGGTCAGCAACCTTAAACACTCAAAGAGCCATTTGGACCCATTTCCTACGGAAAAGAAAACACTGGGAGCCACAAAACCCTTTTGACATCTAAAATGAAGATAACCCTGCATATATTGTTTTTTAGCCTTATGCTATGTATAGCATGTATATAGGTAAATGTGGGCTTAGTAACACACTGGACTCTCGGCTTAGTAACGCACTGGACTCTGGACTTACCTGAGACCCCGCAGAGCCCACCTGAGAGTGACCCTGCAGAGCACACCATAGATCCTGCACAGCCCATCTGAGGCTCTCTGGTGGGCTCTACAGGGCCTTAAGTGGGCTGGTCGCTGGGGTCCCTTTCCCTGTACCTCCTCCCAACTCCTCTTACCTGCTGCTTCTGGGGCCTGGCCTTCTCCACCCCTCCACTGTCACCTTTGCCATGCCACCCCTGGTACAGCTGATACTCATGCAAGAGGCTCCCCAGACCCCTCACTTGGGTACCGGCCATACCAGCCTGATGGCGGTGCTCTATCAAAGTTTGTGACTAGGTTGGAATGTGTAACTAGATGATCACACATTTCAATGTAATCCCGCTCGGTATTTTGGTGGTGGAATGTGTGACCACCAATAGGTGAAGCATTCCAACGCTTTCTCAGTTGTTGCAGGGCAGATCGGCATCGCAAATCGTATGTGCAGGAGAACTGATCTGCCCTGGAACAGCTGTTCGGTCATGAAATGTCACTTCTATCCGACTCTGTGAGTGCGATCTCATATACCACTCCACTCACAAAGTCAGATAGAAGTGACATTTCAGGACCAAACAGCTGTTCCTGGTCAGAACGGTTCTTCTGCACATACGATTTGCGATGCCGATCTGCCCTGGAACAGCTGAGAAAGCGTTGGAATGCTTGACCAATTAGTGGTCACACATTCTACCGCCAAAAAACTTGGCGGGGTTACATTGAAATGTGTGACCATGTGACCGGTCACACATTCCAACCTAGTCACAAACTTTGATAGAACAGAGGCCCTGTCTAATCATTTAATCAGAAAATAGATTATAATAGGCAACATTACAGTGTAATGTTCCCCATTATAATCCACTTCTCTAATGAAATGAAATAACAGCACACAGTGTGCAGTTACACCCGTATTTTTTTTGTTTTGGGGGTTTTTGAGGTTGAATACACGGGCAGTTTGCAATGAAGGAGATACAATTAAGACTACATCAAAGCTACTTGTGTGTGATGCAGATTCAATTTTATTTCTGACATGCTGCTTGTGAGTTATATCATACATAAGCCAAAGAAATAACATAAGATATACTTTACAAACTACAATGCACATTGCTGGTTACATTGGAAGATGGTTAATAGCAGTAGATTGGTTACTGAAATACCAATTCAGTATCGTTCTAGTGTAGTCCAATCAGGGAGCCCCATGGCTGAAGGCATCTTAGATACTGCAGACCCCTTAATGGATGGTCAGATGACATCTTTCATAGATCCATAAGCGAGTCTCAATAGCACAACAGCAGTGGTCCTACCTGTCTCCTGTCCCTCTGTGTACTCACATCCTATATATTGGTGGAATTTCTTAAAACTGGAGCAGACAAAATCTGGAGCAGCTGTGCATTGCAACCAATCAGCTTCTCTCTTCAGTTTGTTCAGTTAAGATTTGACATAGAAAGAGAGAAGCTGATTGGTTGCCAGATTTTGTCTGCTCCAGTTTTGATAAATTCCCTTCATTGTGTATAGAATGTAATGATCTTGGACGTCTGCAGAGGAGGGAAGCAAAGCTGGAAAGACCAGTCTAAGAGCAACTGCTTTAACCATTCTTAGGTGCTTTTAGCTGTGTGTTTTGGGTCATTATCCTGTTGGAGGACCCATGACCTGCCACTAAGCTGGCCATGCACCTATAGACTATCTGCAGATTTTCTATGCTCAGATGGAAAAAGTGCAACAGATTCCTCCATCTACACTAAACTGTGTGTATGGAGGAATCTCCCGCTGGGCCAAGCTTCAGTATCTTGCTAGTTGGCCCCACTGGCTGTCAAAATACCTGAACAATGCCTGCATCCAATCAGATTGTTCATGTGTTTTGAGAGCCAGCGGGGTCGACTAGCAAGATGCTGAAGCTTGGCCCAGTGGGAGATTCCTCCATACACACAGTTTAGCGTAGATGGAGGAATCTGTTACACTTTTTCCATCTGACCATAGAAAATCTGCAGATAATATATAGGTGTATGGCCGGCTTAAGACAGAGCTTACTAACAAAACCATGTTTCACAGTAGGTATGGCGTTCTTTTGCTTGCTTTCTTTTTTGAGAGAATATAAAGCTAATGTAACTTGCCAAAAAACTCAAAATATGTCTCAGTTATCCAAAGGACATTTTTTTTTTTTTTAATCAGATATTTTTTATTGGCATTTCTCTTTTGTACAACGGTAGGCCACGCCCCCCCCCAAAGGACATTTTTACACAAGCATTGTGGCTTATCAATATTCATTTAAGCAAATTCCACACTTGTTTAGGCTTTCTTTTACCAGTGGAATCTTTCAGCCTACTATCACTCAAAAAGCAATGGATGGTGTGATCAGACACTAATTTACTATGACCTTGGCTACACTCCCATGAATCTTAAAGAAGAACTCCAGGCAAATAAATCATAACCCTTGCAGTGGGGCTACCCCTGCACTGCTAGGGTCAGGTGCTTGTTTTGCCTGGGGAGCTAAAATAACAAAGATGTACTCACCAGAACCATGACCCTGCTGGCTACAAGACCAGTCCCTTCAGCCTCGCTCCCCCTCTGTTCCAGCGGTCTAAAGTCCTGTGAGTCATCACGTCCTATACAGTGTATTGGACTTAAGGATGCCGAGGGACATTGCACTGCTGGAGTGAAGGGGGAGAGAGACTGAAAGGACTGGTCTAGAAGCCAACTGGGATCGCTATTAGGGTGAATATATTTCTGTTTTTTTAGCTCCCTAGGCACAACAAGCACTTAACCCTTGCAGTGCAGGGGGTAGCCCCACTGCAAGGGTTAAGATTTTATTTGCGCAAAGTTCTTCTTTAAGTGCATTTCCACTTTTGCAGTCAGATTTGAGAAAACCCCACTCTATGTTTGTTATGTTTTCCTATTCACACAGCACACCTAAAAATATATTTCATAATTGTTTTTTACCTTTTAGGTATTTCTGTGTAGCAGGCATCGGAGTAGATTGCAAGCAAATGTGGACATTTTCAAAGTGAGAGGAAAATAACTCTGTCCCCATAGAAAGACTATGGGCACCCTGAGCTTCCTCTCATTAACATACATTGCTTCTAGGTGTTTTTAGGACAGACATTCCCACATGTTTAAAGCTAGTCTACAACTGATAAATGAAATCCGCCAGCATAGTACAAACAGGGCTAGTTATGTTAACATTAACAGATAGCAGACATTAGCCTGTTATCTGCTGACTTTGGGTCACAGGAGTACATTACTAAATGTAAAGAGAAAATAGAAGTATAGCCAATTGACTTGACTTTTCTTTTAATAATATTTGCAAATGTAGTCACAGGAACATCAAGCTACTTGAATGTGGCCTATTAGTCTCTACCTTTGACATGCTGGTCTATAATTTTCTTTCTGATTTCCTTATACCACTCTCTCCTTTTCTGTGTCTGGTCCATGTTCAGTGTGGTGCACACATATACAGAAGAGAATACTTTTCTCTATTTATATAGGCTGGCGACTGACTGATTGAAGTATAAAGAAGTGTGATTCTAAATATAGAATATAGTTAGTTTGAAATATCAATATGATCTTGTTAGAATACACATGACTGTGTTTATAGCAATAACTTCTGCAGTATACTATTTTGGTCACTAGATGGCAGTGTTTATAAGTTCTGGTATATGCTCTGTTGTATTGAATAAGGTAGAAAATAAAGCTGTAGCTTCCTTCCTGTTTTAGCCAAGCCATGTGCAGCATGCATATCAGACTGTGTGCTTGTGTTTCTCGGTGAGGCTGTGCAAGAACTTCCAAAAGGTCTAATTATTTATAATGTTTTCTAAGGGGAACCAAGAAATCTGTCCAGGCCATTTTAGAATATTTTTGTAGAATAAGAAATAATGTATCTCTTTTCACGCTTTCTTTACATTATTGTATGACATACCAAAGACTTGCAGCTATACATGAGGCAATTGCTTTTAATGTCATTACTTTTCCAAAAGAATGAAGCATTGATTCATTGGTACCAACAAATGTGTCTACGTCCACGTGTCCTATCTTTCAGACACTAACGTGCTTATCCTGAGCCGTTCTGTCACCTTATTGCACACTTCAGTACAACAAATGTAGTTTACTGCACCATAAAATATAATAAAGTAATCCAACGCTGTAACAAAGTACTAAGCAACTATCTAGAGAGGCTATGTAATGACGCACAAGTTGTAATTTTCCTACTATTTCAAAGGAAAGTGTACTACATAGACCTGAATATTTGCTTTCTTATAATTGTGCAGCATTCTCTTATCTTGGAAACTGGTGTGCTTTAGATAACTGAAAAAGTAAACAATATAACATACCTACTGACCAGTTAAAAGGTGCATGTAATGCAGAACAATACCGTTGTCAGAAGCCCTTAGATGCAGGGGCGTAACTAGAAATCACAGGGCCCCATAGCAACATTTTGTATGGGACCCTGTGATTTCTAGTTACGCCCAACTGATAACTCAAACAGCCCAACTGAGAGTGACCCTGCAGAGCCCACCATTGATTCTCTATGGTGGGCTCTGCAGGGTCTCAGGTGGGCTGGCCAAACCCTCTTACCTGTCACCCCCGATCCACTGTCCGCCTCCTCCGTCACTAGGCCCCCCCTCCTCCTTCGCTGCCAACACCGGGCACTCTCTTCCTCCACCACAGCTGCTGGCTGTCACTGACTCAGCAGCTGCTGTGAGGAAGAAAGCGCCACTGCACATCACTGACAGGTTGTCAGTGATCTGAACAGTGGCGTGTTCCTCCTCACAGCCGCCGATGACAGCCAGCAGCCTGAGATGCCATAGCGACCCAGGCGGCCCGCACAATGTCCTGGCCAGGCCCCTTGGTGCACAAAAACCTGCTTTCTTGATTGCAACAAAATATAGTTCAGTTTGAATAGTCTGAAAAGAAAAACGCAACTAGTGCATCGATTATAGATAAAAAGTGTGACTTTTGGCACAAAATGTTTCACAATCTGCGCCAAATAAGTAATGGTTCAGAAAATGAGTTTGTCAATATTTGGCGCCAAAGAAGCATGCAGTTGTGCACCAATCATGCACACCAATGGATCGTCATCCAGAACGCCTTTATTGATGTTTAAATCAGCATATCAGAATGTGATCATGATTTTTTGCCTGATGAAGGGACTGTGTGAGGTCTTGAAACTGTTATTTTCTGCTATTTTCCAATATGCGGATATAAACACCATTATAGGAGTTCTGGGTGAAGATCCATTAGTGTGCTGGTGACTTATATATTTTGTCAGTAGTGCACCAAGACCATGATGGTGCAGGTCAGTTACACAACCTACTATGCACCAAATAAACTACGATATACTATATGTACTGCAACACAGTGGCGTAACAACCGGGGGGGCAGGGGGGGCACTTGCCCCGGGCACAGGACTGAGGGGGGGATGCTGCTACATAATATTTTAATTGATGTGTGATGTACCAAATATGATGTCACATGTGACAATTTACATTTCTCAACCGCAAGCTTTTAAGCTGGCCATACAGATGAGGCTGCTGTCATCCTGTCATTAACGTGAATAGACACAGCGTCTGTCCGTATGAAATAATACACGGTATGCTTACCTGAGAATTGGGAGAGGTGCTTCTCTTGGGCACAAGTTCTCTGTGTCCTGGAACAAACATCGCTCCCATTTGGCAGATAATGGTACCATGTACATGCAGACAGATGCAGTTGCTGTCACCGTGTCATTAACTTGAAGGCCACAGCGTCCACATCTGACCAGGCACACCGGGCATTTCTGCTGCAAGAATCCACAGGTTCTTGAGGCAGGAATCCAGAGACACCTGTGTCCATGAGGTCTTATAGATCTTATCTGTTCAGCCTGAAAAAAAGAAATCTACGAGATTCCTCCATCCATACTATACAGCATAGATGGATGAATCTCCCTTCCTGAGCTACTGTATTACGACAATCACCACCCACTGCTGTCAGAATATCCAAACAGTGACTGCCGATGATTGGTTCCTTTGAAACTTAGGTGATTGGATGGAATCTAATGGAAAAAGATGGTGCCAAACTGCTATGCAAAGGCCAGGTGCTTTGCTGTCACATGGATCCAAAGACTTCAGTATATTTTGAGTCACTGACCAGGAAGAAGTATGCAGATCAAGAGTTCTAGCATTTTGACTTCACTAGCTGTTTGCTTATCCCATGCCAGTGATTCAGGAAGTATTGAGGCCAGAAGAAGGCATGGAAATTGCATTTTTAGAAGGATTTCAGCAATGCAGCCTACATATTTCTCTGCTTCCTCAAAAGAGCAATTCTAGATGACAAGCAAATCCAGACAGTGATCTACTAATAATAATGCTAGAGTTCACTATAATCCACTGCAGCAAGAAACTAAACTGTAATCCACTGCAGCCAGAAACCAAACAGCACCTCACAGGGTCATTGGGAGTGTACTTTCTGAAGTACGTGGCATCTAACGCTATCTTTATATGCTTTCTGTATCATCAATTACTTTCACAATTTTAAAATGTTGCTGGCTAGGAGAAACTTCTGATCTATATGTGAAAGACAACAAGGAGACTGCAGTAATCATATTTGAGAATAGTTCTCTAGCATCTCAAGGAGGGGTTCTCAGTTGGCAAGATGATTGATACATGGAGTTGGGTGGACCGATGCACTGCAACAAAGTTGGAGAGAAATCTCTGCTAAAGAGATATCTCAAGTTTGATTTTTCAGTTTTGACCGAAGTGTAATATGAATATTATGCCTTCCAATGGTGCAGCTGCTGACTTTTTAGTATGATTGCAAGAAAACATTCTCTTAGGCCAACTACGTATAGGCTATAGCAGGGGCAAAACTAGAAATCACAAGGGCCCATAGCAAAATTTTGTATGGGGCCCTGTGATTTCTAGTTAAGCCCACCTGATAATCCAAACAGCCCACCATAGGGTGACTCTGCAGAGCCCACCATAGACTCCCTATGGTGGGCTCTGCAGGGTCTCAGGTGGGCGGCCAAGCCCTCTTACCTGTCTGCTCCGATCCTCTGTCCGCCTCCATGATTGCTTGCGTGCCCCGCCTTCTCCATCGCTGCCGACGACGGGCCCAGCCACCTCCTCCGAAGCTGCTGGTTGTCACCGACTCAGCAGCGGCTGTGAGTAAGGTTTTGCTTGAAGTTTTTCTTTAAAGCATTCTTTAGCTTACGGTTGGGCATGTTTAAACACAGATACTAAAGGGAACCTTTCCTACAATAATATGGGGGCTGCCATTAATGACCACAACAAAATAGGCATATGAAGAAAGTCACAGAAATGCCAGAATTTCTTTTCTGCATACATGTCCCAGGTCAGGTAAAAACGTAAACATGACAGACATGGAACTAGGATTTTCAGAAAAGGAACTTGAATAACAGTCACTATATTTCTCATGGGTATGGTTCCTCTTTAATTAGAGGGTTTTCTATAAACAAGCTGCTAGCAGCATGCTTCAGAACAAATTGAAACCTAATGAAAGCCTGTTAGTAAAATGACGGCCAGCACTCCCATAATCATCTGTGTTCAAGGTCTATGTGAATATATGCGCAGTGAAACATTTTTTATTTTAGTTTTGGTGGGAGTAGGAAGGAAGGGGATACAACCCATATTTGTCCTGGTGACCATTATCCAAAATGTTACAGTTCAATATTTTTCTGGTGAAACCTTCTGGGCCCATGCATGTAAGGTGTAAGTTAAGCTACAGGTGATACCTGTAGCTTAACTTACACCTTACATGCATGGCCGAAAACCCTGTTCAGAGATGGTACTTAAGTAAAGTCTACCTTTAAAAAATATATATATTTGCATATGCATTTAATATTTTTTTCTGCATTAGAGACAGTAAAGCATTGCAACCACAATCAGGGCTGGATTTACTCTCTCTGCTGCCCCAAGGCCAGGTTCCTCAATGCGCCCATCTACCCGCCAAGCCAACCCCCCATGGAGAATGGCATACCTGCAGACTGCATACAAGTGATCTCGGCGACATTGCCGGGATCACTTGTACAAAACAAGTGGCGGCTTCCCCGCTGTACATTTAGCTCCGCTTGTCCAATGCAGGGCTAAATGTAGAAAACAGCTACCCGCCCGGCGCCTGGAACTGCATGTCCCAGGCATCGGGAGATAGGAATTCCACATCCCTGCTGCCCCTCTACTCCCTGCTGCCCCAAGGCTGGGCCTTGGTTGGCCTTGTGGGAAATCCGGCCCTGACCACGATCAGTAGAGTTGCAAGTGCAAAACTCTGGCTCCTGCAGAATCTCCCCCTGTCCTTACATCCATTTCCATACCCAGGTACAGACATTCAGTAACAGGGACGTGAGGAAGAATGAATGGACTACAAGTGTGGAGACCTCTCCACACTTGCATTCCTTTGAGAACTACAAGTCCATCTGCTTCAGTGGCTGATGTGACTTGTAGTTCCCCCCATTCACAGATCCTGTCAAAGGATCTGTGAATGGGTGGTGCGGCTGGACCCACTCTATTTTTAAATTTAAACAGCAGCCTGCAGGGAGAAGAACCCCTCGAAGAACCCCACAATTCAGGTAAGTTGGGAGGGGGAGTTGTTTGATGTGACCATGTTTCGTGTTATTCCCTGAATATGGGTGTAACATGAAACATTGTCTGAAAAGTAAATTTAGCCTTTAATTATCAGTACATATGTATGTGTTAGAGTGTGCACTGAGCATCCAATTCATTCCACCAGTGAAAATAGGATTTTTTTTACTCACCATAAAATCCTTTTCTCTGCGTTCACTAACGGACACAGCAGCTCCTGAAAGTGGCCAAAACCCTAATAGTTACATAGTATTTGAGGTTGAATAAAGACATTAGTCTATCAAGTCCAACCTATTAGGATCTCATTCTAGGAGTACCCGTACCCCTGTATATTACGGTCCCTTAAGAAATCGTCCAAAAGTTTCTTGAACAATTCCACATTATTTGCTGAAATCACCGCCTGCGGCAGTGAGTTCCAGACCCTAACTGATCTTACTGTGAAGAACCCCCTTCGCCCCTTGTGCTGGAATTTTTTTTCCACCAATTTTAGGTGATGGCCTCTAGTTTTTGTAATGGAGTTAATTTTAAACAGTTTATCGCTAATGTTGCTACCACCATTGAACATTTTGTACATGGAGATCATATCCCCCCTTAATCTCCTCACCTCCAATGTGAACATGTTTAAATTTAGTAGCCTTGTCTCGTAGCTCTGGTCCTCCATACCCCTAATTAGTTTGGTTGCCCTCCGCTGGACTTTTTCCAACTCAAGGACATCTTTTCTTAGTACTGGTGACCAGAACTGGACCACGTACTCCAGATGAGGTCGAACCAATGATCTATAAAGTGGCAAAATGATAGACTTGTCCCTGCAATACATCCCCTTTTTAATACAGGACAAGACCCTGCTAGCTTTGTTTACAGCAGCCTGGCACTGCAAACTACCTTTCAGTTTGTGGTCTACAATGACCCCCAAATCCTTCTCCATTTCTAACTCCCCTAGCGGCATACCCATAATTGTAAAACCCATTTGTCTATTTTTATGTCCAAAGTGCATTACTTTGCATTTATCGACATTAAACCTCATCTGCCACATTAATGCCCACTCCCCTATTTTATCCAGGTCCTCCTGTAATGTTATAATGTCTAAGTCCGTGTCGAATACCCTCCCAATTTTGGTGTCATCCGCAAACACGGAAATATCGCTGTTAACACCCTCCCCGATGTCATTAATAAATAAGTTGAACAATATGGGACCCAGCACAGAACCCTGAGGCACACCCCTCATTACACTAGCCCAGTCTGAAAAGGTGACATTTACAGATACCCTCTGGACACGTTCCCGTAGCCAGTTCTCTATCCACGTACACACCACCTCATCTATGCCCATAGCCCTCAGCTTGTGAAGTAAGCGTTTGTGTGGTAACGTATCAAATGCCTTACTCTCTCTGCTGCCCCATCTTCTAGAGGCAGCTCAGTTAAGGTGCCCATACACCTGACGATTATCGTACGATAATCGCTAGTGATCCCGTGATTCTACAATAATCGGCAGGTGTATGGGCAGTGTGCGACCGCATGGTAGCGCTATCACAAGACGAAAGCCGCACGGGCCAGTGTGCACAAGCGCACACTGCCCGCTCAGTATTGCAGTCATCGGCAAGCACTCCCTGAACGCAAGTACGATCTGCCTGTCCAAGATGGGCAGGTCGTACGAAATTGTAATCACCTTACAACCATCGCACAACGAAAGCCGCGTGATGGTTGTAAGGTGTATGGGCAGCTTTAGTCACAAAGAGGTTAGGCACAGTACAACGACTTGATTGATTACAGACAAGAACAACCAAAGGGGATTGAGCCGAGTCCTTCAATAAATGCAGAGAAAACAGGATATGGAGACATGATAAAGGTCCAGTAACTGAGGAATGTACAAAGGTCAGAACCAACTGGATAAGGCTCTAGGGCTTGTAAGCAGCAACCAGTGATCTCAGGAACAAAAGGAGAAACTACTAATGTTAGCAGTGACTGCATAGGAAAACCTGCACAGAGCAAATACATATACTGTAGATTGGGAAATGAAAAAAGAATTCCCTGCAAAAAAGAAATCGAACTAAGATTCCTAGCAGGGAGCTTAGGTCCTTGTTTCTCGACACTAGGCGAAAAACGGGTCTGCCTCTAGAAGATGGGGGGTTTTGCCCCTGTAAGAGGCCATCCCTAGTCTGTACTTTTTGTTTTTTGTTTTGCCTAGGTCCTACTCCTGAAGGTGGCGCTAGAGATTCTTGATCTTCGCAGTGCCCTTCAATGAACGGAAGAGAAATAATTTTTATGTATACAGAATATTTATGGGCAAGGGCACCTAAAGGCATATTTCACCTTTTGTAAATATTAATAAAATATTAATAATAATAAATGCAGCCACACTGATAAAATAAAAAAAATGGGCATTTATTAATTTTTGCATTGGAGCCTGCAAAGCAGTGCAACTGTGATCAGTGGATTGCAGTGGATCTCATGAGCAATGCACAAGCTTTTGCCGATTGTTCCCAATGGGGCCTGGACTACTACTGAATTGACATCACTGCACTTGTTCTTCATCAAGACAATAAAACAAAAATGTAAAATGACAAGGAAAGTTAGTGAGATGGTCGGGCTGCATCTTTATGTGATATGGGATTTTTATTGATTGTATATTGGGATTTATTTAGCTGTTTTATGATGTTATAGATTTTCTAGTTTTATAATATCTACAGTATGTTGTATGACTCTAAGATACATAAAAAGTCTAGCACAATATTCTTGCTTACTGTTATGATTGCTGGAGTAAACAAAAACAATCTAATAGAAATGCCCATTTTACTTACCTAAAGCTGTGGTCGAGATCCTCCTGTTGCCAAGTCTTCTCTTTCTTTGTGTACATTTGGCAAGGTCTTTCTTCTTGTGTCCACGTCAATCCCTTCATAACCTAGTTACTTCCTATTGGATGTCCAATGGCGGTGTTCTCCTAAGATCCAAAAGAGGAGTAACGTCAGCAGGAGGGCACAGTAGGTAACTGGCAGTTTTGGGAGCATTGGCAGCGCTGGATTAGCACCTCCCCACAACGGGAAACGGCAGCGGAAGGGACCCAGATGGGGGACTTAGGTGAATATATCATGCTTCAGCAGGTAAGAACCCCCCAAAAAACATCCTTACAGGATCGTTTAGAGGTCGTGTTTTGCCGGGAATGGAGCTGATATAGATCTGAGATGAGAGATATAGAAAATTCAGTTGAAATTAGTTCCATGAGGGGGCTCTTTGTGGTGGCTAACCTCTGTATATGGAAAAGATACTTCGCTGTAAGAGCTGTGAAAATATGGAATAGTCTTCCACTGATTCTAGCAGTCATGTTGAACAGGAAAGGAAGGATAGGAAAAGGGCTGGAAGGATCGCTAGAAGCACAAAATATAAACCTCTATTATTTATAAGAAATGACATTCTAGAACAGGGGTGGGCAATTCATTTTCTCGAGAAACTGGGACATGAGAAACTGGGACAGCTGTGTAGAGCCGAAATGATCAACGCACAGTACAGCTCAACACACCGACCGTGCATTACAGTGCGGTAGGTGTGTTGCTTTGCCATTCCAATGAATGGCACCGCAAATGCACCTCCTGGCCGCAATGTGAGTGACTGTGCTGCAAGACGCGGTATCATAATATTGCGCATTCTGGTGTGGTTGAAAAAAGTAGTGCATGCAATGCACCTGCCGCACTGCAACGCGCGGTCGCTCCTGGGCGGGAGCCTCAAACACCATACATGTGGCCGTTTTTTTGCAGGGCTGCAGGAGAGGACAGAGGAGGGCATAATGGTCACTGGTTGTTGGATCACCCAGTGGTAATAGCAAATAATGACTGCAAAAGAGGAGGACCCCTGATGTCATTGGTTGCAACCAATGATTAAGAGAAGGACTCCCAGAAGTCCTAGCAACCGAGGACTGAATGGAAATTACCTGAGCTGCACTGGGCTATGGCTTGCAGTGGGTGCACTGGCTTTGCAGGCGGGCCGGACTGCCACCGACCAAGGGCCAGATATGGGCTGCGGGCTGTAAAATGCCCAGGTCTGTTCTACAATGTATTATATGTTTACCTTATTAAAGCATTATTTCCCTTATTAAAGCGAATTGGATCACACTTTAATAATGTTTTGCCTTTCTTTGGGTACAGTAAGGGCTAATGGTTGTGAAGTTGCAAGACTTTTTATTTGTTTTATTAATTTCTTTTTTATATCATTGAACTTGATGAAGATGTGACTTTTGTCAACCTAGATAACTATGTAACCGTGTTATCAAAATGTAAGCTCAAAATGTAATCTAATTAGAACAAAACATAGCTGGGGACAAGAGATATGAAGCTCTGTTCATGGTTTATATACGAGTAGTATTTCCTACTATAATTGTGCATTATGAAATAATAATAATATAGCCGAAATAAAAAAAAGAGATGAGTAAAATAATATACAGGCACCAACTGGATTCACATGGTCATGTTTTACACAGCAAGTAGTACTGTTCATTATAAACCCATGTGCATTAAAGGGTATCTATGGGTAAATAAATGTATTTCTATATTGAATTTCCATATATTTGATCCAACTCCTAATTACCATATCGAGGTCTGAACAATGTAACATCATCATTGTTTGCTGGAAGCAATGCATTATGGGATATGTAGTCTTGAGAAATCGAAATCGCATAAAGCAGCAGGGAAAGAAATGCAAAGCACACTGGGAATCTAGGAAGTTGTTGGAAATGATAGGCAGACAGAAGGCAGTGCTCAAAAAATAAAAGGGATTCTTTCAAGTAAGCTTTGATTATTATTATTATACAGGATTTATATAGCGCCAACAGTTTGCGCAGTGCTTCAAAATATAGGGAAGACAATATAATTACAATACAATTCAAGACAAGATGGTAAGGAGGGCCCTGCCCCTGAGGGCTTACAGTCTAAAAGGGAGGGGTAAGTGATACACGAGGAGGTAGCTGTATGGGGATGAATTGTTTGAGAATGTGATAGTTCAGTGGTCAGGTTGAGGTGGGATAGGCTTCCCTGAACAGATGAGTCTTAAGGGATCACCTAAAGGCAGTCAAAGTGGGAGATAGACGGACTGGTTGGGGTAAAGAATTCCAGAGGATGGGAGTGACTCTAGAGAAGTCCTGGAGGCGAGCATGGGAGGAGTTGACAAGGGAGCTGGAAAGCAGGAGGTCTTGGGAAGATCGGAGCCGACGGTTAGGGTGATACTTTGAGACCAGGTTTGAGCTATAGCTGGGGGCAGAGTTGTGGATGGCTTTGTAACTGATTGTTAATATTTTGAATTTTATCCTTTGGGCTATTGGAAGCCAGTGCAGGGATCAGCAGCGGGGTGTTGCAGACACGGTTGGTTAGGTGGATGAGTCTAGCAGCTGCATTCATGATAGACTGAAGGGGGGATAGCCTGTGTAGTGGAAGGCCAATGAGGAGGGAGTTGCAATAGTCAAAACGAGATATAACAAGGGAGTGGATGAGTAATTTTGCGGTTTCTTTGGTGAGGAAGGGGCGTATTTTGGAGATGTTACAAAGGTGAAGGCGGCAGGATTTGGATAGCGATTGGATGTGGGGAAGAAAGGTGAGATCCGAGTCAAGGATGACACCTAGGAACTTGGCATGGGGGGAGGGCTGGATAGTTGTGTTAACAATCTCAAGGGAAAAGTTGGGGGAAGGTGCACGGGTGGGAGGAAATATCATGAGCTCAGTTTTTGAAAGGTTGAGTTTTAAGAAGTATTGCGACATCCAGGCGGATATGTCGGATAGTAGATTAGTGACACGCAAGGACACTGAGGGGTGAGTCGGGGAGTAGAAAGATAGATTTGAGTGTCATCAGCATAGACAGGTTATTGGAAGCCATGTGAGGTTATTAACTGACCAAGGTAGGAGGTGTAGATAGAGAAGAGAAGGGGTCCAAGGACAGAGCCTTGGGGGACCCCTACAGAAAGAGGAAGAGGGGGGGAGAATGTAGATTTGTAGGTGACGCTAAAGGAGCGCTTAGATAGGTAGGAGGAGAACCATGAGTCTTGTAGGCCAAGTGAGTGGAGTTTTTTGAGGAGCAGCAGGTGGTCAACAGTGTCAAAAGCAGCAGAAAGGTCTAATAGCAAGAGTAATATTGCATATAGTACTGTACAGTACACTGAGTGGGCAGATTATTATGACCACCTGACATTTGTAGGCAAATTAACTATAATTTTGCGCTGAAGTTGCTAGAGGGCCAGACCATTATAAATAGGGAAGCAGGTTGTTTACCAAGACAGTAGAAGTGATTTTTTTCTAAAGATATGGGTAAACAACGCGATTTAACAGCCTTTGAACGTGGGATGATTGTTGGAGCTCGGAGCCACAGAGCTAGTATCAGCAAAACAGCAGAATTCATTAAATGTTCAAGAGCAGCTGTTGTTAAAGTGTTTAAAGACTGGACTGTCAGCCGAAAATCTGAGTCTGAACGTGCGAATTGTGGATCCTCTCAAATGATCTCTGAACGCACTGTTCGCCGTACACTGCATCGTATGGGATATGGAAGCCAAAGGCCTGTTCGAACACCTTTGATGTCTGCAGTTAACAAGATAAAACGTCTCCAATTCGCACAGGAACACAAGGATTGGACAGTCGAGCATTGGAAAAAAGTAATGTGGTCTGATGAATCACGTTTCCAGTTGCATCATGCAGATGGCAGAGTGAGAATTTGGCGGAAACAGCATGAAAGCATGTACCCCACATGCATGAGTACAACCCTTCAAGCTGGTGGGGGCAGTGTTATGGTTTGGGGCATGTTTTCCTGGCATGATTTGGGCCCTTTAATTCGTGTGGAACAACATCTGAATAGCACAACATACCAAAGTATCGTTGCTGATCAAGTTCATCCTATCATGTTGATGGCGTATCCCAA
>NW_017306459.1:1599919-1613252 GCF_000935625.1 Nanorana parkeri
GCATGTTTTCCTGGCATGATTTGGGCCCTTTAATTCGTGTGGAACAACATCTGAATAGCACAACATACCAAAGTATCGTTGCTGATCAAGTTCATCCTATCATGTTGATGGCGTATCCCAAATGGAGATGGCTTCTTCCAACAAGACAATGCGCCATGCCACGTTGCTCGTATTGTGCAGGAGTGGTTTCAAGAACATGAGGGAGACTTTACCTTGCTTAGGTGGCCCCCACAATCACCAGATCTCAATCCAATTGAGCATTTGTGGGACGAAGTTGAAAGAGCCATCAGGCAGCTGGTTCCACAACCATCAAATCTCACAGAACTGGACAGTGCTATTCATCAGGCATGGTGTCAGATTCCTCACATCACCTATCAACATCTCGTGGAGTCAATGCCAAGAAGAATCGCCGCAGTATTGAAGGCAAAAGGTGACCCAACGAAGTACTGATGGGGTGGTCATAATAATCTGGCCACTCAGTGTATGTATTGCTATTACAATGCTGATGTTATAACACAATAGTATATCTCCTTTAATATATGTCTGTTTCCATCCATTTACTTCTCACTACATGGATGGCTGAACTAAAAAGCAAATATTATATTTCTATATATATTTTTTTAACTCACAATTGCAAGTGGCAAGAAATAGCATGAGGCAGAAATAGAAAGATCAGCTTTCATTAAAACAAAATGTTGCCGATTTGCTGAAAACAGTAACTTCCCTCGAAGCCTGTATTCACTTCAAATACTCAGTCAGGTTAAGGGTGATTAGACAAAACTTTGCTCAGTACTTGATTGGGTATTTGCAGGGCCGCAGCACCACTGGGGTCAACTGAGGCAGCTGCCTCAACCGGCATTCATGGAGATACAGTGGTGGCTGTCACTGAGGCCATAGTCTCCAGAGTATGCATACTGGACTAACCATCCTGAGTGCAGCTCAGTAAACCCGAGCCTGATAAAATCACAAGCTCAGTGTTACGGAGTTCCCTGCTCCACATGGATTTTGGTCCCCCCAAAATCCATACCAGACCCTTATCCCATGCACAGTCACACACAGCCAGTCCTCTTCAGTGAAACTGAGCCTGTAGCAGTGCAAGTTGTTGAGTGTCACTGATCACAGCGCCTTCCTGCATGATACAGGTGCAGTAACCATGCAGAGACTTTTACTCAATGACGCTGAGCATGCATTTTCACTGGCGGTGTGTGTCTGTGTGTGTGAGATAAGTCTTGCATGGATTTTGGGGGACCCAACTTTTTTGTTAAGGGGTCACCTTTAAAATATCAATACCAAACCCTTATGTAGGATTTTTTTTTCTTCTGCAGGACATTAGCCCTGGTATGTTTCAGGAAGGGAAAGCCATGCAAAGAAAGAAAAAAAAAAGTTGGGCCCCCCCCCAAAAAAAATCCATACCAGACCTTTATCACTGGCAAGGCACCGTGTCCAGATGTTGATGAGGGGGAAAAAAAGCCTCATCCCCCACATTCCTGGCCTGGTGGATGTGGGGGGTCTGTGGCATGGGACTTGTAATCAGGAAGCCACCTTTAAGATAAGGCGGCCCCTAAATAGCCACCCCCCTTTAAACTCTTCAATGTAAAATACCTATAGTGCTGTAGACCTCAGCACTTAACAGGTTTTCTGTGTCTTTCTTTCAAAGCCTGCAGTTGAGTTGTATTCCATTTATCAAAAAGGACACGTCACCAGTTCCTGCTTTAGGGTGGCTCCATCCTCTTGTAGGGTTCCATGGAGCCACCTCTGTGTGTACACTCCCTGCGCTGGGACTACAACCGAGTGCCTGTACACACATGCATAGAGCACAACAAGCCTATACCAGCAGGCTACTCCCATGCCCCTCCCTCCTCCTAGCAGGTTGATTGACAGCCACCTGAGCCTGTACTGTCCAATTGCCTAGTCATCTGTTTCATGCTCAGGGTGCGTGGCATTCCTTCCCTGAAAGGTCATGAAGCATTGAAGAGCAATGTGAAGCCGGTGGCTGTGAACAGATCAAAAAATTAGGGTTGGGTAAAAATATAAAATAAACAATGTACTGCGGAATGATTCACTTCTTGAACAGAGTTTAGTCATTCAATACAAAGTGAACATTTAATACTCCTTTAGGCCTCATTCACACGTAGCGATTTATTGCGCATTTTTGCCGCGCGATATCGCGAGAAGTCGCCGGCTAATGATATTCAATGGAGCTGTCTTAGCTCCATGTCGTGCGTCGCTTCTACAGGACCCTTTTTTTCGGCGGATTTTGCGCCATTTTGCTTTTTTCTAATGGAGCCCGACGGAGAAGGTCGCGCTACCGTCACTGGATCTAATTGTCTGATACTCTGCAGAACAAATAAATCTGCATGCACATATTCAGATGAATCAAAGGATTGGAGAATAGAAGGTACTCTTGATTCCAGCTGTAAATCTCCAACCAAGCTGATCAATTTTTCTCCTAAAGCTGCCCATACACTGCTAGTGTTTTTTTCCTCATTCAGCCCCATGGGAGCTAAACAGCATGGATAGGGGATTAGCACCTGCTGGATATTGTATTCTGACAGCCAGTAACTGCAGCTGTCAGAACATCCGCACAGCGTCTTCTGCTGATTGGCTGCAATCCTTTTTCGACCTACAATTTTCCAATTGAAAAAGCTGATTGAAGAATTGACTTTTGTCTAATGGAGCGGTGCCCACGTGGCCACACACTGATTAAAGTAACATTAAACCCTCAGATTTTTTAACATAAACCAATACTGTAATGTGTGCCTTACTGTAATCCATGGTAGTTTCCCTTCTCTTTGCTGCTCTTCCTTTTAAATCCGTCTCTCTTCTCATGCTGGGGGAGAACTTCCCTTTGCAGCTGAGTGCCTCTTCCTGTAGTGCTGGCTCAGGTTGTGAACCTTCACACAGACACCATGTATCCATTTCAGAGACAAGGCAGTCTGCTGCAAAACAGAAGTTCTGCCCAGCATGAGAAGAGAGACGGATTTAAAAGGAAGAGCAGCAAAGAGAAGGGAAACAACCATGGATTACAGTAAGGCGCACATTACAGTATTGGTTTATGTAAAAAATCTGAGGGTTTAATGTCACTTTAAATTTCAGTCAATTCAGCAGGACTTGCCTGAAATCTAAGCAGTGTATGGCCATCGTATGAAAAGGGTCAGAGGAGAATGCATAGATCACAGAGCTCTTATAGACATGAAGGGTTTCCTAATCAGAACACAGTAAGGGCTCATTCACACGGGTCCGTACACTAAAACGCCGGTCGGGGGGAGGAGGATGTGATACACAATTTGAATGCATCGCATTGGTTTTTTTTTCTTTACTTTATTTGGTGCATAGAAAGTGTACACTCCATTCAGGTCTTCACAGAAAGCGCGGTGTGCTGCACTGACCTGCGCTGTGACCCAGCAGGTCTGCATGTTTTTCACATCACACCCACGTTGTAGTGTGAATGGGGCACAGGCAAAGCAATTGTTTTCTATTTGCTGCGCTTGCAGTGACTAGTGTTGCTCGGTAACTGAAGAACTCGTCACCACTATGGTTGTGAATGAGCCCTTGATCAGTGAATGGGACTTTCACCAAACATTCTCTGGAGAATCAATCACAAGCACCTTTGGAAGGTTCACCTGCAGAGAATGTTTGTTGCTTGTCAGATTCTCTGGGTTATAAACATGCCCCTTAGTGACAGCTATTGCAAGGCCGACTGTAGAGAGATCACGTCATACATCTCTACCGCCGTCATCACTACACCTGACAATGCAGCTCGATTCCTGACGTCACCTCAAGCCAATCACTGGCCTAGCTACATCCAGCACGTGGGATTTACAGACCTATCATGCCCTGGAATGTCCAGCCTGTGGCGTTAACCCTTTCTATCGCGTTGCTCGGCTGCGGCGACATAAATGGAAAGTTAGTTAAATGTACAGACACAAGCCCCTCCCTCCCACAGACACTCAAGCGTCTTCAGCTTGCTATCCAACCTCGAATCAGCGGCGTATCCAATGTGTGCGTTGATATCTGAGCCTTCACCAATGAGCGTGCAGCAAGGTGGTTTTCCCTGAATTGATAGGCTGTCACATAGGCGCTGGTCCGATGGGGAGGCTGTGGCTATCACTGACCACGCCCTTAGCAGCAGGGACCTAGGCAGCCCCAGTAGACCTCACCCGCCCCGCCCGGGGAGCTCTCATTGTATCCGCTTCCAGTGAGCTCTGACTCACCTCCTGCTCTCATTACTAGACAGCCCGCTCCTATCTATAACACGCCGAGCAAGCGGCTCCTGGTCTTCATGTATATACATTTACCAGTGCTGTATTACAATGCAAGTACTGACATATTGGAACTGGTCATACATGGGCCAAATTACAATGCAAGTACTGACTTATTGGAACTGGTCACACATGGGCCAAATTACAATGCAAGTACTGACCTATTAGAACTGGTCACACATGGGCCAAATTACAATGCAAGTACTGACCTATTAGAACTGGTCACACATGGGCCAAATTACAATGCAAGTACTGACCTATTAGAACTGGTCACACATGGGCCAAATTACAATGCAAGTACTGACCTATTGGAACTGGTCACACATGGGCCAAATTACAATGCGAGTACTGACCTATTGGAACTGGTCACACATGGGCCAAATTACAATGCAAGTACTGACCTATTAGAACTGGTCACACATGATCCAAATTACAATGCAAGTACTGACCTATTGGAACTGGTCATACATGGTCCAATCTGCTACAATCTCATCAAACGATTATAAACAATGAGCTCATCTCATAACATTGTGTCATTACATTGGAATGTAAGGTAGAAGAAAAGGGTCACAGGTTATTTGTCTCCAATGACAGGTCAGCTGATACCTGAAATTGTTTCATGTACCCATCAGTGGATGTTATTCATTCTGATTGATGGCTGACTCTGGGCAGCTAAATCACTGGCTCTATACTGACTGAAATAGAGACTCAGATGTGATCACTGGGGTCCCGTGTGTCCCCCCATTCTCAGATCTGACCCCTGGGGTCCTGTGTGTCCCATTCTAAGATCTGATCACTGGGGTCCTGTGTGTCCCCCATTCTCAGATGTGATCCCTGATACAATGCAAGTACTGACCTATTAGAACTGGTCACACATGGGCCAAATTACAATGCAAGTACTGACCTATTAGAACTGGTCACACATGGGCCAAATTACAATGCGAGTACTGACCTATTGGAACTGGTCACACATGGGCCAAATTACAATGCGAGTACTGACCTATTGGAACTGGTCACACATGGGCCAAATTACAATGCAAGTACTGACCTATTAGAACTGGTCACACATGATCCAAATTACAATGCAAGTACTGACCTATTGGAACTGGTCATACATGGTCCAATCTGCTACAATCTCATCAAACGATTATAAACAATGAGCTCATCTCATAACATTGTGTCATTACATTGGAATGTAAGGTAGAAGAAAAGGGTCACAGGTTATTTGTCTCCAATGACAGGTCAGCTGATACCTGAAATTGTTTCATGTACCCATCAGTGGATGTTATTCATTCTGATTGATGGCTGACTCTGGGCAGCTAAATCACTGGCTCTATACTGACTGAAATAGAGACTCAGATGTGATCACTGGGGTCCCGTGTGTCCCCCCATTCTCAGATCTGACCCCTGGGGTCCTGTGTGTCCCATTCTAAGATCTGATCACTGGGGTCCTGTGTGTCCCCCATTCTCAGATGTGATCCCTGGTGTCCTGTGTCCCCCCCATTCTCAGATGTGATCCCTGGTGTCCTGTGTCCCCCCCATTCTCAGATCTGATCCCTGGACTCCTGTGTCTCCCCATTGTAAGATCTGATCACTGGGGTCCTGTGTGTCCCCATTCTGAGATGTGATCACTGGTGTCCTATGTATCCCCATTCTCAGATGTGATCACTGTTGTCCTGTGTCTCCCCCCATTCTCAGATGTGATCACTGTTGTCCTGTGTCTCCCCCCATTCTCAGATGTGATCACTGGGGTCCTGTGTGTCCCCATTCTCAGATGTGATCACTGGGGTCCCGTGTGCCCCCCATTCTCAGATGTGTTCACTGTTGTCCTGTGTCCCCCACATTCTCAGATGTGATTCTTGTTGTCCTGTGTCACTCCCCATTCTCAGATGTGATCACTGGGGGCCTGTGTGTCCTCATTCTCAGATGTGATCACTGGTGTCTCCCCATTCTCAGATGTGATCACTGGTGTTCTGTGCATCATAATGCTCAGATATGATCACTGGGGTCCTGTGTCCCCCCATTCTCAGATGTGATCACTGGGGTCCTGTGTGTGTCCACATTCTAAGATCTAATCACTGGTGTCCTGTGTGTCCCCATGCTGACATTTGATCACTGGTGTCCCCATGGTGACATTTGATCACCGCCCCCTCCCCCTGTGAGTCAGAAAGGAGTGGAGTGTGTCCTTATCTCTGCCCCCTGTGATCTCATCGCTGACACACATCTCCCTGTCCCGGTGACTGTAGTTCTGATGTCCTATCCTTCAGCAGTCTCCATGCAGCATTCCTCCTCGGATACTATCTCCTCCTGTGATCGGAGTGCGGCCTCCTCCTCCTCCCGCACACATCACAGTGCCCTCCCCCTCCTCCTCCCCGCTGCTCTCTGATTCCTCTCTCCTCCCCCCGGGGGTTGGTGGATCAGTTTTTGTACCGCGATCTCCGGCTTCTCTTCTCCCCGGTGTGCTCCTGTCTTGTCCCCTGGCTGCCATCACCCGATGGGCTTGTCCCCTAGCAGTAGACTGTCCGCTTTGGAGCTCCTCTGAGAGTCGACGCCGCCTTCCGTACCCCCCGGCACCATGAGGTCGATGTTCCGGAGGTTCCTGCGGGTATCTAACCGATCCATCCTCGCCTTCATCTTCTTCTTCTCGCTCTCATCCTCCTGCCTCTATTTCATCTATGTGGCCCCCGGCATAGGTAAGTGAAGGGCCCGCATGGGCTCCGATGGCTCCAAGGTGTGGAGGGGGGTTCCATTCCACTTGCAACAGGGCCCTGCCTGCCACTCCTTGCCCTACCAGGCAGACTGGTATGATAGGCAGCATGGCATTGGTGCGGCCGCCTGTGTCACCCCCTGCCATGGCATGGATCATTGGATGTGTGTGTGTACTGACATTACATAGACACACAGCCATGATCCATCAGTCATACAATGATCAGGTATGTTCTGACAGGGGATGAAGCAACATCACACAGGCCATCCACAGAGAATGGGATGTAATGATCTCTTCCTGTACTGCACATCAGGGGACACTTCATTCACAGCCAAGGTGAATTAGAATGCAGCCACAGCAGGCAGTTAGTTGAATTGTTGCTTCTCCCGGTCAGATCTGCTGTCTGCCATGTCTGGTACTTCGAATGGCACGCCACTTATTATAGAATAGATAGAAGTGAGCATCACATGTGTCATCAGGTTCAGCTCTGAGCGCCCATTTCATGTGCATCGTCCCCGCATTGTGATCTGCGCTATTTGGGGTTTTCGGTCATGTCTGTGTTGGTTTTGGGTAATAGTGGAGTAGCAGATTTGGTTGCCATGTTTGGAGGAAAACATAAGCTGCGTAGACGCAAGAGCCAGAAGTTTGGCTTTCGTTTTCTGCTGCCAGGCGGGTTGGCATTTCTTATTCCTGGAGTCAGCAAAGTTGACTTCTTCCACTGTTCAGTCGGCAAGAGCTGGTCAATGGACCTCCAGGATGGATGCGGGTTCATGTATGCAGTGATCAGGCATCCTGGCCATAGCTGTGCCTCCACCGCCTGTGTCTGACCAGACCTGGCAAGATGTGGCTAGTAGGTGTTCAAGGCAAATGGCTTCCGGACAGATTCATTGAACCTGGACAGAAGAAAATGTGCACAACATTAGAACTATTCCCTATAGCAACCCGTCAAAATTGAGCACAATTGGAGCTGTCTCCTATAGCAACCAATCCTAATTGAGCACAATTGGAGCTGTCCCCTACAGCAACCAATGAAAATGAGCCCAAAACTGGAGCTATTTCTTAAAGCATCCAATCAAATGAGCACACAACTGGAGCAGTTCCCTAGAGCAGCCAATCAGGTTTCATCTGTCATTTTATAGGGAAATGACCCAAGAATTCTACTCGGTCACTATGGGCAACAAGTCAAATTTCGCCCTGGAATAGGATTCTTGATTCGTTTCTGTGTATGATGAAAGGTGAACCCTGATGGGGGAATTGGCTCCAGTTTCTTTTAATGGATCATCCGCTTTGTTTGCTTTTTGGTTATCTTGAAGGAAGTTAGAAATGACTTTTGTGTGTGGAAATAAGTCATCTGCTGGTCATGTGCTCCTGACTTGCAGCGAGCATCGGTAGTGACGATCACATGTTGAAGTAGTAGATAAATGAGCAACAACCAGTGCTCATTTGTGACTAAAGTCTTTGGCATTGGTGGCAGAGAATTGCCGGCATGCTTTGCACATCACTGCGGGTCTAATATATGACTAGTGTGCTGTAGGAAACATTTCTCGTTTCCCATAGCAACCAGCGGAATCCATCTTTTAGTTCTGCAGCACTGGATTGAATATGAAACAAGGACTCTGGTTGCTAAGGGCAACGACTTTTCATATATTATGACTATTCAGCAAAATGGTTCTTGGGGTGAAGCACCCTTGTTGGAGCTCAGAACTGAACTTGCAAAAGATCTGCTGATGTACTGGCGATCTTTGGCTCATTCTAGTGATATTTGTCTTTTAGAAGTCATGAAAGGATATAGATGGCAGTGTATCATTGGTTACCGGGTGAAAGCAGCAGTCTTGCAAGTATATTCATTAGGATGCTGCCCATCGAGTCCCGAGGTGCCACAAGCCTCATTTATTTACTGTTGCCGGTAGCAACATGCCAAAATCCTTGTTTCATTTTAAAACGGGAGTGCAGAAATATGTCTGTTGTATATGCATTGGCTGCTATGGGCAGCTAGAAATGTTTCCTAAAGCAGTTTTTTCATTCATAAGTTTCATTCATACATTTTTGTTGCCCAATCGATTGACTGCCAGCTGTCAGATTTGCAGTCCCAAGTCTGAAAATAATGGCGGGCTTGATCCAAACTGGAGCAGTTGCCCATAACAGCCAATCAGCTTTTCTCTTCAGTTTGTTTAGTAAAGCTTTGAAAATGAACAATGGAATGCTGATTGGTTGCCGTGCACAGCCTTGATAAATCACCCACAATTATTCTAATTGGTTGCCAGTGGCCACAAGTTTATTTTCTATTGGCTCACTGTATCAACCCCCTAAGGCAGGAGCGAGCCCATCCAGCCCTTCAGCTGTTGTGGAACTACAAGTCCCATGAGGCGGTAAAAAAAACGCTCGTAAAACACGCGTTTCCGAGGGCTACTTGGCTGTATCCCAATGGAAACGCCCGACCAAAACGCCCCAAAGAAGTACATGTACTTCTTTGGGCGTAGGGCGGTTTCCCACGCGTTCATACTCACGGAAAACCGCCCAGATGGGAACCGTGCACATTGAAAATAATGGCATTTCCCTGTTTGAGCGTTTTTCCGCGAGTACGAAAGCGCGGAAAAACGCCCAGGTGTGAACCCAGCCTTACAGGCACGATTTGTAGTTAAAGCACAGCTAGAGGGCCGGAGTTACTCGCCCCTGCCCTAAGGGGTGGACAAATTATTATTAAATTCAGGAGCCAGTCTGTCCAATCCAGGAGCCAGCAGGATTTTCTAGGAGTCAGCTCTATTGACAACAACTAGAGAATTCCTCAAAAGTTAAGCGCCGGCTATAATTTTTGAGGAACACTGGTGACCTGGCTCCCGGGATTTGTCCAGCTCTGCCCTAAGAGCCCATTCACATTAATGCGCTGCATCGTGGTGTGTTACCATGCAGTTAAGGCAACAAATTCGCAGCTTTTAACAAAACCTGCAGCTGTTTTGTCATTGCAGAGCACCACAACTCAGTCTCAGACAGCATACGTAGTGCCCCCCAAAAAATAACAATCAAATTGTTCCTCATATTCCCTCCATTGGGAGGAAAAATATAAGGATCTGTCAGGCTGCTGGGAACATGAAACACTGTTTGGGACAACGATTGACGTTCAGACTCTTGAAGTATAAGACCCGGTGCGTCCTATTTTTATGTAGCAGTTGTATTTCCAGCTGTCTCATATCACGTTTTTACGGCTTAAACAAATTCTATTTTTCTCTTTAAAAAATTTTGAACACTTTTTTCTTTTTTTCCCCCTTTGTTTTGTTATTCACGTCTTTCAATCCCAGTCCAGAAAAATGTCCTGGAGGCCTCTAATTACAGGAGCTTGTAAATAATCTTTATTATATAATTACCCGCAGCCCTGAAAAGAGTGCCTGTTACTAGAGGACAGTCAGGTCTGGCAAATGCTATTCTAGCAACATCTTCCTGCCATTAGTTCTTCTTCTTTTACTGTAAATTCTACCCATAAAACAAGGAGTGGTGCACCTCAGACTTGTGGTCATTTCTGAATTCTCGTCTGCTCTCAGTATAACTCCGTGCCGGCATTTCTTCCGGTGGAAGGGTCTGTTGAAAGTCTGCATTTTCCAGTTAGGTTACCTTAGTCAAATGGTGAAGGGTGAAATGACTTCCTGTTCTGTTTGTCATGCAAATGCAGCCGGTGTGACTCACTTGAAATGTCAGGAGGATTTTGTTATAAGCAAGCTGCTGCCTGTTTCCTCACCTTTGTGGGCTGGCTTGTTGGTTTCCCTTTGCATAATTTGTAATAAAATGGATAGGTCGAGCATCCTGGGCCAGCTTGGTGAAGCAAAATGAGCAATGTGCATCCTCTAAGCTCATTAGACGGCCTTACTGAAACACTGTGAATGGGAAATTGGATTTCCTCCTGTTCTTTTCTCACCTCAAAGTGCCTCTATCACCCTCCTCCTGTTCTTTCCTCATCTCAGTGTGCCCCTATCACCCTCCTCCTGTTCTTTCCTCATCTCAGTGTACCTCTATCACCCTCCTCCTGTTCTTTCTTCACATCAAAGTGCCTCTATCACCCTCCTCCTGTTCTTTCCTCATCTCTGTGTGCCCCTATCACCCTCCTCCTGTTCTTTCCTCATCTCAGTGTACCTCTATCACCCTCCTCCTGTTCTTTCTTCACATCAAAGTGCCTCTATCACCCTCCTCCTGCTCTTTCCTCATCTCTGTGTGCCTCTATCACCCTCCTCCTGTTCTTTTCTCACCTCTACCACCCTGGGAGGAAAGATACAGGTTGAGCTTATAGTCTTACAAATGCATGCTGTCTATTAACTATCGGAACCAGTGACATTGCCTAAGGTGATGTCTTCGGTCCACTTCTCTGAGGCGGAGGCTCATTGGCTTGTTCTTCTCCTAATTATGCCCTATGACCACAGGAGAAGCTAATAAAGCCAGAATAGTAATGGTGGTGTCTCTGCCAGGCGCAATTGTAACCATGGAAGTGTTTCTAGTGATATGTGACAAGAGATTTCCATAGTGTCGGACAGGGCTGGACACATCCCAAGAGCCAGGTAGCTGATGCTGCTGAAAAATGACAACTGGCACCTAACTTTGGAGGTTTTCTTTAGTTGTTGTGAATGGAGCTGACTTCTGGATTGGACAGCCTGGCTCCTGAACTCCATATTCATTTGTCCACCCCTAGTGTTGGTGACATATTGGTGGTCATATGTTTATGCATGTCACTTTTAAATGAACAGAGATCAATATCTGTATAAATATATTCCTTTTGAAGAAGCGGTCTCTGTTCCAAGGAACGTGTAGGGATTTTACAATAACCATCTTGCAAACTATTTTTTTTTTAGCTATAAATGTTTGCGGATTGTTACAGTAACTACATTTAGTCGTATGTTAATAAATATATATGTGTACAGGGGTGTGGACATTTTTTAAAAAACTACTTGTCCAAGGGCTAAAGCGGGGGCCAAATCTACTTGTCCTTCATGACAATCTACTTGTCCCAATACAAAAAAAAAATAGTTTTAATCAAAACTAGGGATGCACCAAAACCGGTTTTTCGGTATTGAGTACGAGTACTGATTTTTTTTGCTTTTGGATCTCGCCGACACTGAATACTAATACCGGTGCTTCCGCTAGCATGGAGCAGGCTTCCCTGGTAATCAGGAAGCTGGGCAGCGGGTAATGACATCCCGCACAGGTTCCTGATTGCCACGGAAGCCGGCTCCGTGTTGTTTGGCCTGCTTGACTGTGATTGGCTGGGAAACCTGCTTCCCGGTCAATCGGGAAGCCGGGTAATGACCTGATTGACCGGGAAACTGGCTCGATGCTGATTGGCAAGGAAGACGGCTTTCCAGCCAATCAGCTAGGAGCCGGCTTCCCGACCAATCGGAAGACCAGGAGGCATGTAATTACTTGCCGCACGGCTTCCTGATTGAACGGGAAGCTGGCTCCAGGTTCCCCTACGGCACTGCCAGTCAGAGGAAATTTTCATCTGGCCGTAAGTTCCAATATCGGGGAAGGTATCGGAGCATTTGGGTGAGTACAAGTACTCGCCCAAATACTCGGTATTGGCACTGACACTAGTATCGGTGCACCCCTAATCAAAACATATTTGCCTGTGCTAAATAGCGCTTCTCACTGGTCAGCGCAGTCATCTGACCACGTTGACCAATGAGTGCTTGCAATTTGCGAGCGAAATTCAAAATGCATAGGGGAGGACTGCGCTGGACAGCAGTACGGGGGACACATAGTACTCCCATACTGGCGGAGGGGAGGAATTGTTCGCCGAAAAGGAAAGCCGAAAGGTAAGTATAGCCAGGGGGTGGCGGTTTGGGAGAGACGGGGCCAGATTTAATCGGGTAATTTTTATTTTTCCATATTACCTGGGAAAATGAACTTACCCTTTAATGCACATTGTGTGTGTGTGTAAGAGAATTCTGGCTACCACCATGGAATGGCGGCTGCAATCTCAAAGCACATGCAGAATGTCCTACGCATGCGTTTATTTGCATGCATATGGCGGAGGCAGCAGGGTTTCCTTTTTTTTTTATTTATTTAATTTTTTTACTTTTTAATTTTTTAAATCTTTATATATTTTATTAACTTTTAAAATTTTCTTTAAATTTGTATTTATTTACTTTTTCCACTTAATGTTCTTCCTATCACATAGGGGTTTAAAATCCCTTATGTGATAGTTTGGAGGTGACAGGTTCTGTTTATGGAACCTGCCCTCCAACACAGCTGTTCTGTGTAGTTCCTGACAGCCGAGACAGGTGGCGCTGTAATTACAGCGCCACGGTCTCAGAGAACACACAGAGAGCCCGTAGAGCAGACGTTCTTCGTCTGCTCTATGGGCTCTATGGCTGAGCCGTTGTGC
>NW_017306459.1:1613427-1629315 GCF_000935625.1 Nanorana parkeri
GGGTAATTTTTATTTTTCCATATTACCTGGGAAAATGAACTTACCCTTTAATGCACATTGTGTGTGTGTGTAAGAGAATTCTGGCTACCACCATGGAATGGCGGCTGCAATCTCAAAGCACATGCAGAATGTCCTACGCATGCGTTTATTTGCATGCATATGGCGGAGGCAGCAGGGTTTCCTTTTTTTTTTATTTATTTAATTTTTTTACTTTTTAATTTTTTAAATCTTTATATATTTTATTAACTTTTAAAATTTTCTTTAAATTTGTATTTATTTACTTTTTCCACTTAATGTTCTTCCTATCACATAGGGGTTTAAAATCCCTTATGTGATAGTTTGGAGGTGACAGGTTCTGTTTATGGAACCTGCCCTCCAACACAGCTGTTCTGTGTAGTTCCTGACAGCCGAGACAGGTGGCGCTGTAATTACAGCGCCACGGTCTCAGAGAACACACAGAGAGCCCGTAGAGCAGACGTTCTTCGTCTGCTCTATGGGCTCTATGGCTGAGCCGTTGTGCAGTAGGAGAGCGGGGGACCTCGAAAACTAGGGCAGGGGGTGCGGGCAGAAACGATCGCCGCTGCGGCGGTTCCACAATGTACATTCAGCTCTGCTTGTCCGGAGAGCCGGGCTAAATATACATAAAAACTACTTGCCCGAAACTGCATGTCCCGGGCATCGGGTGATAGGAATTCCACACCGCTGAGTGTATATGTATATCTGTGGCGTCATTGAAGCTTCTGAGTAGTGCTGGAAAGTAATAATTAAAAGCCGGTTCACTTCTGATGGATGTGGTGCTTGGTTTTTACCTCAGGGAAAGGCAGGACATTCAAAAATAAATTCTAGACTTTTTTTTTCCCATGGGAAATATAGCTCATAATAATGCGCATACCCATTCATTAATATAAATTTTTTGCTAAAGGGTGAGGTTTTGTGAACCATCTGGCAGAACATAAATGTGTGATAAGCCTATTTTAAAAATGTGCTGACATGTTATACCGAATGTGCAAATGCATTTAGGACTGCATCTTATAGCTTTTGCATTACTGAGTGCATGTAGAAAGCAACTGGCCCATACACTTAGCAATGTCGTATTTCCTTTCAGCAGCAGTAATCTTCCATCCTCGCTCTCAGTTCTTTCCCACTTTCTAATAACAAAACTACCGAAATCCACGTGGAAATGGCCCAGAATGCTTTTTGAACGCCATAGCAAAGTTTTTGATCTATTTCTCTTGCAATTTTGACCATTTGGCCACCTAGAAGTGTGAAAGAAGTGAACATTGACAAGAGAAGTGTATGTACTGGGCGCAGATAGCCTGTGTCCAGGGGCATGCAAGTTCAGGACGATGTGTAGAAGCTGGCGGCTGTCTTTCCCGGCTACAGGTGTCTGCACAGACGTGCACGCTGTACGGTTCTGCACGTTCGTGTGAATGAGGCCTGAAGAAAGTAGGAATCTCTAACTGCGCTTCGATTAGCAGTAAAAACCAGAGGGGGTTCTAAGTTTAACTTATTTACATCCAAAAAAACCAACCAGAAACAGAATCTGGAGCAGTTACCTATAGCAACCAATCAGCTTCTGTCTTTTTTATTTTCAAAGCGTACTTGAACAAACTCAAAAGACAAGCTGATTGGTTACTATGGGCAACTGATCTAGATTCTGTCTGGGCTAGTTTTGATAAATTCCTCCATATGTGTGGTACTATTCTTTTAGAATGGCATTGCAAAGGCACAGCTAAAGTAGTTGCCAACACACCTATGCTGTAGGCATGATGCACATGTTATCTGGTCCATTTTTTTTTTATATTGCAATACATTGCTAGCCTATTCAAAATTAGGAATGCACCGATACCGTTTTTTCCAGACCGAGTACTGATACTTTTCCTCAAGTACTCGCTGGTACCGGTTACCGATACCTTTTTTCTCAGTGTCAAAAAACAATACCGAATAATGATTTTAGGACAGTGGTGGAGCACCAGGGCCTGGTCGCAGCTGCAACCACTACGACCCTGGTAGTTCTGTCACTGACTCCAAGCTGTAGAGGGACTACAAATCTCAGCAATACTTTATGCATCAATACAGAATACCACCAGCTATAGAGGTGTACAAATCTCAGCAATACATTATATAGCAATGCAGAATAATATGAAGCTGCATAATCTGTGCTGCTCCAGGGTGCCAGCTTCAGGGTCTCAGGAGGGCTGTGGAAGGTCTCAATAGCACCACAGCTGGTGGGCCAACGTTTGGCTAGCCCTGCCATAAACTTATCACTAAAGTGAAGCTCAAGGTTTAGCATGAACCCATCCTTAAACTAAGCCTTACAATTAAATTAACCTCCCAACATTAAACTACTTCCTAATAATGCCTCTGAAAGTGCAATTCCAGGCAACAGGTGAAAGCAATCATTAAGCTGCTAATGTAGTCAAGTAAACACTGTAACTGTGCTAATGTCAGAAAATTGTTGCTTGCCTTAATCCTGGTTAATCCAGTTAGCCACTGCAACCAGAGTTTCAGACTATTTTAACAAGTGTAGTAGGATTGTGCTTTTTGGAGCTGGTGCTGTGTGATGTCCTCAATTTATCCGCTTCCTGCAATCCTAGTTGTTGGGTGTTCTAGCAGATAGAGCAGCCATATTTCAGAATCATCAAATCACTGACCAAAAGGAAGTAGTGTGGATGTGTACAATACAGCAATGCCACGATGAAAACACCAAGTCCTGGCTACGTAGACTGTGATCCCTGAGTATATCTCAAGGTTTTATTTTCAGTCTGAAATTTTCGTTGAGGGCTCGTTCACACCATTTGCATTCAGGCTGTGCTGGACATTTTGTCCCGAGCGCAAGACAAGGCAATTGGCTTGTCATGGGAGGGAACAGTTCACACCACTGCATTCTGGTGGTAAGTGCTTAAAAAAAGTACGGCGTGCACTGCAATGAGCCCATGGAGCGGTCAGATGTCACTTGTGACATTTCAATAAAGTTCTAACAAAAAAAAAGAGTGCACTGTGGCTCGATCGAGCGCATCGGCACTGTACCGGCACACGCGCACTAGCAGCTGTGCGGTTGAGCATGGCTATAGCTGACTGGTGACATTTTTGACTGACTGGTGAGACAGCCTACAAAAATTTCAAGCCGTGTGTGTGTGTGTGTGTGTGTGTGTGTGTGTGTGTGTGTGTGTGTGAGAGAGAGATAGATATATATCTCTCTCTCACACACACACACACACACACACTATCGATAGATGTATAGTGATCCAATCTTAAATACAGTTGTAATCAAAATTATGCAGCCCCCACTGCAAATCAGGTTTGTTGGCAAAATGTATTAACTTTCAGCTAATTGCAATAAACACCTGGGGACTGTGTTTGTTTATTGTCTTGAACCCCATAGATAACTATGACTGTCATCTGACTTGAACCCCATAGATAATCTCTGGTTGGAGTAGTTGCAGCACGCAAACCGCAGAATATGTGTGCGCTGGAGGCCATTACTCATGAGGAATGGGCTAAGCTTCCTGAGAAATGCTGCCAGAAGCTGGTGTCTGGCTATGCATCTTGTTTGCAGCAGGTCATAACAGCGAAAGGGTGCTCTACTAAGTACTGAAGGTGTATGCCATGAAGTGGCTGTGTCGCATACCTTTTGAAACCTAAAGTGACGAAGGAGGCCTCTCTTACAACTCCGGTCCCAAAACCCCTGAATAATGAAACAGGAGAGTCAGGGCACAGAGGGGCATGCGTGCCGGAAGACTGCAGGCTGAAATGCTGGTCCGGATAACAATCTTCAGGAAGAAAGCAACGCAAGAGATGTACATCTGGAATGTGGTGTGACAGGATCAAGGTCAGGTGCAAACCCAGTCGAAACCGAGTGGGCGATGAGGTAGCAGACAGAATCATAGTCGAGGGACAAGCTGGGGTCAGAGCCGTGCAGACACCGTAGTAGTGGAACAGCAGACAAAGTGCTCTTTTGGCCACACCATGCGCAGATGCTCATGCAGCACCACTGGCATTGACTTCTCAACTGACTTTTTGACAGGTTGAATAATTTTGAGACTGCGGAAGTCATTAAGAGTTACATTTTGAGTGGAATTTGGGGAAACGGCTTGAAACAGGATGTCCCGCATTTCTGGAGAGTTTACTTTGTAGACGGTGAAGGCTTGTAACACACTGGGCACACCACCAGAGAAATAGTATTTATATCGCCTATAAGGAATTTGTTGTTCTGAGCGCTGTAGAGGTGTGGCAGGCAGACATTGATGTCACATAAAGACTTCTCTCTCTCGATATAGATAGATATAGATCTATATATATATGAGAGACATTTTGTGATACGTACTGTATTTGAAGGTATATTTTCTTTTAGATTTTCAGCATATTGAAGCTTATCGCAGGAGGTTTCTCCATTTTATTTGTTTATATTCACGATATAGAGAAAACAAGTTAAGCGCTCTTTTGGTATATTGTCAACAAAGTTTACTTAATCTTCTTGCCCAAAACTTTACAACATCACAATTATAGCGTCAAAATCTACTTATGCATGAACACTGCAGCCTCCGTGCATTCCCTTTTGTTTGGGTTCCTGGCGTTGAATCTGTAATGTATGAAGAGCAACACAAAGTTTCACTTCTTTCAATTCCAAGAGATCTGAAAGCTTTCTCCTTTTACTTCCTTGATTTAGCACCCTTATTGTCTGTACAGATCCTGTAAGCGGGACCTAAACTCAAAAAATGAAGATTTGCTGTGGTATAGGGAGTGTATAGAAATGTTTATTGTGTCTGGAATTCCTCCTAAATACACTTCAATGCACTTCATGGTATGCAAGTGTGTCTATGCACACCTGCGTCTACAGCCTTGTAGCTGTATATCTGCAGTGTTAGATCGAGGGCACTACTGCCTCTGACTGCTAGCCTCATGAGATTTGGAGTGGGATTTGGTGATTTCATTACTACCGTATGTTGCTTACTGTTCTCTTTGATGAAGGCTCTAAGCTGAGTAGGCCTCCACGCAGAACAAGGCATGGTAAGTCCGTAATGGGAAAAGATCAGCTGCGGGAAGATCAAAGGCTATACTAGTGCTTTTTCCTCTGCCTACCACTTTTGGCAAAGCTTCCAGAGTTCAGTTCCTCTTTGAAGTAGAAATTGATCCAAAAACGATGCACTGAAAACCACATATAGCTTTGTGAATGCATTGTTGACCTCTGTACAAATAGTGAATTGGTTGTGGTGGTAAAAGTACATTTTAGTACTCGTGCCGGATGAATCCAGTACCGAACTAAAAACACACATGATGTGTCATGAGTTTAGGGGCATGGCTCTATTGATGCATAACTTATTAGAAATCTTTCCATATGAATGTGACCTAATTCTTGTGGTATTCCAGATCTCATTCATGTGGTATCCCAGATCTGTTACGTATTGAGTTTTGATAATGTGTCAGAGTGCTGAAACCATTGCTTGGCCTGACCTGTTTTTACTTCCTGCATCTGCAAGGATATGCACACTTGAAAAAGGAACATTGTTGGGATTATCTCTGTGTTGATGATTACAAATATTTATAATAATTAATACAAAAAAGATCTAAAATATCAGTTTAAAACTTCAAATCGTAATAAAGATTCAAAGCAAGATTGACCCAAACCTATTATAGTTTAAGTACCTATAGATATGAAACAAAATCTGTTGTCCTTTTAAAAATCTTTTGTTGGTTAAATTGTTTCTTTAAGATGCATACTACAGAAAATGTTTTCAGATTCTTACTCTTAATTTTTTTTAAGTTACTAAAAAAGACAGAAGTCCCAACTTGTGTTCGACCACAAGAATCCGAAGAGGGCAGGAAAATATATTGACACAAAGACAGGTCTGGAAAGGAAAATTTTGGTAAGAATCTGAAAACAATTTTCCACATTCTGACAGGGCCACCAACGGAACACATTTCAACCACTTCATAAAGAATGAGCTTTGCTCTTTGTATGGCCAGCTTTAGTCTGATTCAAACTTCCCACATCTACCACAGGGGTGTCGGGCGAGTAGTTTTTTAATACATTTAGCCCGGCTCCGGACAAGCAGAGCTAAATCTATAGTGTGGAGCCGCCGCTCGTTTTCATACAAGTGATCTAATGAGATCACTTGTATGAAGCAAAAATAAACGCACGCATAGGAAATTGTGTTTGTGTGTGTGTGTTGAGTCCTGCCGCCATTTCAATGTGTGCCATATTGTGGTAGCCATGCAGCAGAACTCTCTCACGCACAATGTGCATTAAAGAGTAAGTTCACTTTCCCAGGTAATACGGGAAAATGGAATTACCCGATCAAATCTGGCCTTGTCTCTCCCAATTAAAACCAACTCCGCTGCCCCTGCCATCTGCATACAAATAAACGCATGCATAGGACATAGGAAATTGTGTGTGTGTGTTGAGTCCTGTCACCATTTCACTGTGTGCCATATTGTGGTAGCCATGCAGCAGAACTCTCCTACACGCACAACGTGCATTAAAGGGTAAGTTCACTTTCCCAGTTAATACGGGAAAATGGAATTACCCGATCAAATCTGGCCTGGTCTCTCCCAGTCCCCCCCCCTGCCAGCTATACTTAACTTTCTGCGAACAGTCCTTACCCTCCACCAGTACAGGTGTCCTTACCCTGTACTGTCCAGTGCAGTCCTGCCCTACGCATTTTGAATTTTGCTCGCAAATTGCAAGAACTCATTGGTCAGGTGACCACGCTGACCAATGAGAAGCGCTATTTAGCACAGTCAAATACAGTTCTGATTAGGGATGCACAGATATGGAGTATTTGGGCGAGTACTTGTACTCGCCCAAATGCTCAGATACCATCCCCAATACTGGAACTTCTGGTCAGAGGAAGATTTCCTCCGACCGGCAGTGCCGTAGGGGAACATGGAGCCAGCTTCCTGTGCAATCAGGAAGCAGGGCAGTGACTAATGACCCGCCTCCCAGTTTCCTGATTGGCTGGGAAGCCAGCTCCTTGCTTATTGGCTGCCAATCAGGTCATTACTCTCCGACAGGTTTCCTGATTGGCTAGCAAGCTGGCTCTATGCTAATTCACAGCTTCCCAGGCAATCACAATCAAGCCGGCCAAACAACATGGAGTCGGCTTCCCTGGCAGTACACCTTGTACACCTGTTCCACCACAGCACCCCCACACCTATTCCACTACTGCACCCATACACCTGTTTCACACAGCACCCTTGTACACCTGTTCCAACACAGCACCCCCAAACACCTATTCCACCACATCACACTCATACACCTGTTCCACACTGCACCTCCATACCCCTTTTCCACCACCGCACCCCCGCACACCTGTTCCACCACTGCATCCCTGCACCCCTGTTCCACCACTGCATCCCTGCACCCCTATTCCACCACTGCACCCCCATACACCTGGTCCACACTGCACCCCCATACACCTGGTCCACCACTGCCTCTCCACACAGCTATTCCACACTGACACCTGGTCCACACTGCACCCCCATACACCTGGTCCACACTGCACCCCCATACACCTATTCCACCACTGCCTCTCCACACAGCTGTTCCACACTGACACCTATTCCACCACTATATCCCCGCACACCTGTTCCACACTGCAGCTCCGTCCACCACTGGCTTCAGAAGGTGGGCCCTCGATTGTCGGCGGGCCAGCGACGAGTGAGGGAGATCGCGTCGAGAAGTAGAGCAGCGGCGTGCGCGGCTTCAGCGTCCTGTGCGGTGGGCGTGGCTTACGCGGCCTGTGCCGTGGGCACGGCGGCCGCAGCGGGAGCAGCGTGTGACGTGTGGCTCAGGCCGCATGTGGAGCCCGGAACAGCCCCGAACAGGCAAATCAATCGATAGCCGACGAATCGACGATCGAAAACGTTGCCAACGTTTTCAATCGTCGATTTTTTTAATCGACTAAATCGATTAACTGTTGCAGCTCTACGCTGGATAATATAATATATTATACTTGTGATGATTCGGGTCATTTATTCGGGTCATGGCACCATCTGCCATGAGAAGCACTTGTTACATATAGTTACATAGTATTGAGGTTGTTACTCAAGAAGATTTTCCTGCTCATTGAAGAGGGGAGTAGCGTACTACCACACGTCTCTGTGACTTGCAGCATAGCAGTGTGCCCCAAATCTTCGAATTGAAGTGATGTAGGACAAATAGATGTCTCCCAGCTTGTCCGTCCCTCTCTACAACCCCTCTTATTCTTTATAGTACTTGTTGCAGTTAAAGTGATTGTAAGGTTCTCTCATAGGGTGCATCTCAAACTCAGAAGTCCTTTGTGACACATTTGGTTTCTAAGTATACAAACTTCCCTGATTCCGGTTGTTGACAGTCTTGCTTTCTTTCAGAGTATTGCGTTGTCTTTGCGTATGGCATTGCTTTGACGTGTGAAGACTTCTGTTGTCTCACTGTTGTGCCATCATTATTACTATTTCTGCAAAAACAGCAGGCGAACACACTGACGGAATGGCTTTAAACCCTGCGCTTGGAAGTGGTTGCTCAGTGTCCCATACAGTTCCCGATGACTGCTAGCTATGCTGAAATTGGTCCTGACCCTTCAGTCCTAGAATAATTGCCAGCCCCGTTCAAGTCAATGCAATGGTGGTGGTTCATCTCCAATAGATTGGACGGTGCCACCGGAGTGCTGCATTGCAGATTCACGGTTTAGGTTTTGTGATTAAAAGTCATCCTGTAGTTTTAGACTTCCGTGTAATTTCCTGGAGGCAGAAATACCTGCTGTGCTTCTATTTGAATTAGAGCTGCAGCTAACGATTATTTTCAAAATCGATTAGTTAGCCGATTATTAAGTTCGGTTAATCGGATAAATAAAATACATTTTAAATGCTGGTGTGCTTTGAAATGGAAATGAGAAAATATTTCAAAACTGACATTTTCCAAATAGCTGAGGCTACTAAGAATACTCTGAAATGTTGTCCTCCTGCTTCTATGTGTCCATGTATGTTTATGTATTTATTTTATGTACATATGTATCTTTTAGTGGTTTCATTATTAGGGCAGCAATCAACTAATCAATGAATCGATAATGAGAATAGCTATTATTAATATTATTATACAGGATTTATATAGCGCCAACAGTTTGCGCAGCGCTTCTCAGTAGAAGGAAGACATTACAATCGCAATACAATTGAAGACAAGATGGTAAGGAGGGCCCTGCCCGTAAGGGCTTAGTTGTCAATTATTCTCATTATCGATTAGTTGGTTGGATCCCCTAGCTTTCTCCTCCACACTGGAAGGAGGGCACAGCGACCAGTGGGTGGGTGCAATAGCCAGCTTGCTCTTGGCTATTGCAATTTGAAATGGCCAATAGCAGGCTTGTTATTGCACCAGCCCACTACCTGCTATATTTACATTCAGCTGCCATCTGCAGAATCTTGCCACTGGCAGCTGTCATTCCCCGGCTGAAGCTATTCAAGCGCCATCTGCTTGCAATTCAATTATTTTTAAAAAATGATAAAAGGAAAAGGTAATTTTCTGTTTCGGCCTGACAAATTCTGGGAGGTGCATTGCAGTGCCAAATGGCACCCTAAAAGCGCCTCTCACCCACAGTGTGATCGCCCACACTGGAACGCACGGTATCTCAATGCCATGCGTTCCAGTGCAGTGCGATTGCAAAAAATTGTACTTGCAGTTTTATTCTGAAGTAAACTTAGTTTGCAACAGTGCATTTGTGTATTTTATTTTAAATTAAGGGTGGTATTTTTTTTTCTTTTTTATCTGATTAATCGATTAAATGAAAAAATAATCAGCCAACTAATCAATTAAATAACCATTAGTTGCAGCCCTAGTTGCAGCCCTATTATGCTTTATGGTTCTATATTTTTTTTTCAGGCAACAAAAACATCATGCGATTTTATCCGCAAGTTTGTGCATCAGGTTTAAAAAAAATAAAACGATTTGGAAAAAGTTAAAATAAATATATAGGAATAGTTTTATCAGCCAAAGGATTTGTGATTCCGTGCAGCCAGTTGATTTAGGCACTTCTGACAGACAAAGCAGAGAGATCCTCAAACCACACCATACGTTGGTTAAGAACAGTGGTCAAAATGGTCCCCGGACTAAAAATTGGTCAGTGAAGAAGAAGCGGCACACTTAGTAGGTCATCTCTCTGATCACTTTGTTGTCTCCTTTTGTCAATATGTTTCTTGTCTGCACATGTGCACTGCAGCAGAGCCTGGTTGGTTTCCAGGGTTTATCTTTCCTCTCCCAGGCTGAGTGATTCAGTGTGCAGGGACTGATAATCAAAGAACAACAAACACATTTTAGGGGCTTATACTAGTATTTAAAAATGTGTGTAGTCCTTGTTCACACCTCTGCCATGCCCCATTGCAGAGGTGCTGCAGGGTGCGTTGTGGTCCGCTCCAAATAGCCTACCACAGCGAAATGGCACTGAAATAATTTCAAGCACCATATTTGTGATTGGCTAGGTGTGTTAGGATGCCAATACGAAATAATGACATTTCATCACTTGCTCATAAAAGAAAAAAAATCATTTTATTTTTGTGCATAGGATCCAGTAAAGCATTGTTCCTGCAGTTAGTAGATTGCAGATGCAATGCTTTGGCTTCTGCTGACTCTTCCTCTCATCCATGTTCGTGTCGAGGTGCAGACATTCAGTAACATTGGATGGGAGCAAGTGGACCACAAGTGCAATGACGCTACTGCACTTCTGTTGCATTGAGAACTACAAGTCTGTCTGCCAGGATGGCTGATGAGACTTGTAGATGACGCGGCTGTGTGGGCGGAACCACGCGCAGCAGCGCCAAATTCAAATGAGAACCCCCACAATTCAGAAGTGTAGGGGGTTGTGACCTGACTTTTTCATGTTACACTGTAATTTTAGGTGTAACATAAAAAATGGTCAGAAAGGTAAATGAGGGATTGGACTTTTTTAAAAAGAACATAGAATATTTTTTTGTTTCATCTGTCTGGAGTTCAACCTTCACGTCCCAATTATATTTTTACTCCAGGAAAGGAAAAAAAATAAAAGCCAGACTTGTCAAGCAAGTTTTTCTTTTTCTAGGTTGCTGTTGCTGCAACACTGCACACTTTGTTCCTCAGCAGTATTGTCTAGCTGAGCAAGTATTTTCAGCGTGTCATGAAACCACGGTAATGTAAGGTCTCCCGAGACATGAGTCTGCATTAAGGGCCCGCTTGCTCCTTCAGCTACTAAGCTTCCTGTTGCTATAGAAATCTAGCTCTCTGTTCTCCCACGCAGGGTTGCTGTGGGCTCTAGAGCGCCGTTTGTTTAAGCTGACACTTTTACTGAATGTTCCAACCTTCTGGTCAAATTCTTAAACGTTTGTTCACCTCATTTTTCTTTTCATACATCTTTTTGATTAGGGGAATTGCCTATTCAGTCTGTAGCTGATGAGCAGGTAAAGGCCCTGTGTAGATGGCCTTTTAGGAGACCATGTGAGCAATGCCTGCATCAGGCTGTTTTGCTTAAAGGATAACTATGGGGTCAGTGTTTTTCCCCATAGTTCTCCTTGGGGTAACGGGAGGACACAAATTAGCGTCCTCCCGTTACCCTAAGCTCAGTATACCGCGAGCTACAGCTCGCGGCATACTGAGACGCCGCAGCCGGAGCGGATCCCGACTTGGGTGACGGGATCCGCCCAGCTGCGTGAGTGACAGCTGGCTCTGCCTATCTAGAGGCTGCCAGCTGTACCCGCCCCCTCCCCCGTCCGTTCCGCCTGTCAGCGCTGGCAGATCGGAGCGGGGAATCCAGCCCCTCCCCCTGTCACGGCAGAGAGCCGTGACAGGATCGAGAGGTGAGCGAACGCCGGTATATGTTCGCTCACCTCCCGATCTACTGAGCCGACCTGTGACAGTCTCATTGTCACAGGTCGGCTAGAACTATGAGGTGAGTGAAAAGCACTCACCTCATAGTTCTCCTTTTAATTTTGAGGATGCAATTCTATTAAGAGGCTTTTAACTGCTCTTGATACAGCAGCCAGGTGTAAATACACATGAAAGGAGCCACTGGCCATAGGCTTCAATAAACCATAATAAGCCGTATGGGAAGAGGGCAGAGGATGGCAAGTGGAAGTAAACCGCTTTTGTACTTTTTTTGGTTTTGCCCTAATGTGCAAGTATGCACCGCACCTTAGGGCACACACCTACCTTATAAGTGTGCCTTCTCCAGCGTTGTCAAATCGATCTTTGGTCTTCAGCTCTGTCCCCATACGCTGCCGACACTTCCATTTTCTTGGAAGTCCTCTTTGTCCATTGGCTGGCCACTGATGACTACTGCGCATGCTAGTAGGCGTCACATTCTCCCTTGGCACCCCTGTCCATTGACACCATCTTAAAGATGCATGTATATACACTGCAGACAAAATCCCTGGGGGAGAGCGGAAGAATTAATTTGGCAGAAGAGACTCTTTTCTACCTCCTACCTCCCCAGCAAATTGTTTTATTTCTTCACTTTACTCCCACTTTAAGCAATTACGAATATCCGTGAAGCTGCACCACTTGGTGAATTAAGCATTCCAAACATTTTTATTTCTCTTGAAAAGGACATCTCTCCAGGTTCCTAAAACTCTGTTACGTTTTACCTGATTTCTGGGCTTACTTGTAGTCTCCACATCCACGCTATGGTTGCATCGTCTTGACACCCGGATCCATTCTCAGCAGGAATGAATACCTTTTTTTATAATATGCGCCGTTTGTGCAGTCATGCACCATTCCAGTACGTGTTGATGTGCATTTTCAAGGGGATTGATGATCATTCTCTCTGGGTGTTTGTGTGTTTTGTGTCTCTCTTGGTGTTTTGTTCTAAGGTTTAGAAGAGAGAGCCGTAATAATGTACTTTTATAATGAGCTTCTGTTCAGTCCTGTGGAGCTCGTATTGCATATTGCTGCAGTCAAATAGTGCAGGGATGGTTTATTTTCACTGCAGTGCAGCGTCCTGATGTGATCAGCCCATGTAGACATATGTGTGGGTTATAATCTTTATCTGATGTGCTGCACACCATAAGCTGAAACATAGGTCCCCTGCTCCAGTATAGGAGGAGGGGAGAAGTTGGGCTACTGTCCGGGGATTCCTCTGCTGCAGTAGATATCTTTGCTGGTTTTTCACTCCTTTTGAGTTGCAGCTGTTTCTGGTTCTGTAACCTTGGGCAAAGGCCCGCTCTCTCCCTTCTCCAGCTCTTGTCCTATGTTTGTCTCACAGGCAGGGCCCTCCTTACTTTTGTCTTGATTTGTATTGTAACTGTAATGTCCTCCTTATATTGTGGAGCAATGCGCAAACTGTTGGCGCTATATACATCCTGTATAATAATAATAATAACACCATTCCTCTGCTGAACTAAAATCCTAAGCAGCATTGTCAGCCCTGTCTGTTGTATTACAGAACTCCTACCCCTGTCCCTCTCCACATGTATACATTAATTTCCAGAAAAACGATTCTGCCGTTTTGACACCCAAATACCTGGCCACACACGTGTAGGGAAAGTGCTCTTGGGACATGTAGTTCTGGGGGAAGTGCCTACATCAGTAGTTAATGTGCTTCCAGCAGCTGCCTCTGCAAGAGTATTACAAGCCTGGTGATGTTGTCACACAGAGTCATCAAAGCTGTTTATTGTTACTTACAAAGTAAGAAGGGAGAAATAAGAGCTGCAAATTGGTGTAATGTGTGGTCATATACTTTAAGAATCCTCTAGGAATTTTAGCATTGCCCAGCCAGATGCAGAATACACAGAAGTGTTCCAAACCCACAAAGTTCTGGGCACACGTCGTGCCCTTAGACCAGTCCAGGAACTTTCTCATTTCGGCAATGTTGTTTGTGTTCAGCACTACTATTCATTTTTCATGTATTTTAGTAGAAATTGCAATTTTTTATTTTTTTTTGTAAACTGCAATACCGCAGTCTACACAGACTTTAATTTTTTTTCTCTCTTCCTTCCGGTTTGAGTAAACGCAGACATGTGAACAGGCCTTTGTGGTAACTCTCCATATTTGGTCAGAAGGTATTGAAGAGGATATGATGTGTTGATTGTGGAGATTTCTACGATCGTTTGTATGCAGCATATATAGAACTTGAAAGTCATTCTGTTGCAATAAATATTTTTACAAGTTTTTAGTGTGTAAGTTTCGAAATTGCTTCACGGTATTACTGCTCTCTGAATACATCGTATGTGTGAACCTACATCCTATGTGTGAACTTGCTCATGGAGGAAAGTGAGCGTTTACCATATACTTCAGTATTGTTTTATTGATATTATTTGCTAATGAGTTAAAAGAAAACGATGGTTCAACGTTTTTGTGGCCGTAGTTATCTTTAGGGTCACAGGAGGACATTTACTTTTCCGTATATAGTGGGCAATTGCCCGCTATATACTGACAGCGCAGGTCACCCGGTGAAAATAAAGGTAAAAATCCTTTAAAAAAAAGGAAAACTAATACAGCCACCACATCTAAAAATTGGCAAGCTGCAATATTACATTTTTGCTTTTGGGTTTTTTGGAATTCAATACACTTTGAACATTGGGGGGAAATGGAGCTCCACTTTAAATGCATCTATGCAGTTGGATAGTTCAGACAGTATTCCACTTTTTATTGGGGGTTAAAGCCTGACTACAGCAAAACTATTTTTTTTTAAAGTTTGGATGGCATGGAGTGTCCCTGTGACACCCTGTGTGGGTCAATGAAACAGGAAATGAGGGGCAGACCCAACAGAGATTTTAACCCTTTCCTACTTTCCAAAACTGAAAACACAAGTTGCGCTAAATAACTTTTTTCCCCTGTTTGGGATAGAGTGAGGGTATAAAGCCTGTTACCCTGTTACAGAGATGGATTCTCTCTAATTGTCCTGATCACCAATGTCGTTGGGAATAAAAGTGAGGGTAAATCCAACATTTTGGATTTGCCACCAGAAGAGCAATAGAGGGAAGATCTTCCAGTAGGGACATTTGATTCTGTGACAACTAAGAGAATTCCCTTACATTGGAAAGAGATCCTCGCATTTCCTTGTTGAGTCTACAGGACAGGAAGTAAAAGGAAATCTCCATGAAGAGACACTGATGAAAAAGAAAAAAAGTCCGATGGGCGTTCAGTCCTTCTGTATCTAAAAAAAAAGAAAGTTTTGAATTTGAGGTATGCTTGGGATCATTGTCCTGTTGGAAGGTCCAATAACGCCCAAGCTTCAGCTTCCTCACAGAATGCCATATTGGTTCTATTCATAAAGAAGCTTTTCACTTGTAAGGTTGGGAAGTGAATCATTGATTTATTTGGTTTCATAATAGGATTTTAAAGCAAACACAAATGTATTTCTTTCTATGTCACAGCCTTTGAAAGAAAACCAATCGAGCCGCATATAAAGGAGTGTGATATATATTTTTTTCCCAGCTATTAGTCATTTCTGAAAACTCTTTCAAAAGAATGATGACGATCTGATAATGAAGTCATGGAAAAATGTTGTGAAATCTGCAGAAGGTGTTAATGATGTAAAGGTCCGAGTTACACAGATATGCTCCCTGCCCCTGTGCCCTCCCTATTGAAGCATTTGAACATTTGCATATGAAGTTCCGTCTTCTTCTCACCTTGCTTGCTTGGAGGGTATTTTTAGCCCAAACTATTTTTATGTTTTGGATAGAGTAGGTCAAATTTTAATGCTGCAAAAGTGAGGCAAAATATAACCAGGATAAAATTGCAACAAGAACACAATGGGGGGAATTTATCAAAACTGGAGCAGGCAGAATCAGGTACAGTTGCCCAGGGCAACCAATCGGCTTCTCTCTTCAATTTGTTCAATTCATAGTTGAAAGTGAAAGAGAGAAGCTGATTGGCTGCCATGGGCAACTGCACCTGAGTCTGCTTGCTTCCTGCTCCAGTTTTGATACATTCCACCCAATGTATAAGAA
>NW_017306459.1:1629340-1633334 GCF_000935625.1 Nanorana parkeri
ATCTCTTTTATTTCTGCCTGCATCTGGATTAGAGATGTCTGCTCATTTACTGCCACAGTGACAACATGATAATCAGGACACAAAGTGAAAGTAAATCACCCCTGCCAGACACACAGACATTTTAGAAATGATGGCAGTATTGTGACCATACCAGTGCTTGGAGATAGAAAACACATATTTGTAAAACACAATGATGTTTTTTTAGAAACTGATGGGGAAGTGCATTAAACAAAAATTGGATTTTTAAGTGACAAAAATACAGAAAGCAGAAAGACAGTCATGTGACCAACTCTCCTTTAATCACAGTGCTCTCTCTGCTGCGTTGACAAAGGCTACACACCATTGCCTGCATTTTATGAATGGGCTGTAAAATGTGGCCGTGGTATGCAGACCCCAACAGAGTAATAAACATTTGGTCTCCGACGCAGACCATGGCTCCCTAGTGGATGCAACAGCAGAATGTGGCAACGATCTGAGGAATGGGAGGCGAGGCAGGTCAGTCTAAAAGCTCTTTGCTCGGGTCGCTTTAATTGCTAGAAAAACCATCAATATTAATACACAGTTTACTATATGTAGAGCAGTGTATCATATCCATATATAATATATGTAACTATTTATCATATACTTTATAAGGAAGTCCACACAGTATTTGCTAATAATCATGACGTGCTGAACCTGTTTTGCAACATTAACAATGGTTGATAAGGAGCTTGGAAACGTAATGTAAGGTGTGTGAAACCACAGGGAAAGCGGATTGCGTAAACTCTGCTACATCGGTATTAAAGCTGACACCAGTAACCTGATCACCGCCCAGTAGATTGACTAATAATTATATAGCTCGGCTTACAAGCACAGAATCAAGCCATTGTGTGCTGACCACGGGATAGGTAGCTTTCCTCCACGTAAAACATAGATGAAGAATTTCTTCAATGTGTGTCTTAGCCTAACCAAAGCTAATATAGGTGGTCTGTAGTAAATCACCCAATGACTTCTCATATCCCTTGGCATCTTCTGATGTGAAATGTCCTTATTACAATTCCCAACTCTCCTTCCTATCATGTAGTCCTATTGCTGCAGAAGACTTGGATCTCTGCATATATGACATACAATTTCAAGTGTTCACAAGATAACTGTATATGACTGCTCAGCATTCGAGGTCCTCTCAGGATTCCAAAGGGGAGTGACTTCAATACAAGGGGATGGTAGGGGGCTGGCAGGCGAGGCACCATCTGCAGCACTTGATTAGTGGCCAATCACACTCGGAAACTGCCCCAGTGAAGGGCCTGGAGGGGGTTCTTAGTGAGAGTAATAAGGTATGGAAAAATAAAAATACCACCTGATGGTTTGGGTCAGGAATGGGAGGAGGGTCCTATTTTGGTCCGAGTGGGGCTTTAACTGGTACTGCCTGAAGTCCATGGCAGGCCTGCACCCTGCCTTCTGTATTTAGCTATGATGTTGCTCATTGAGCCCTTTCCTCATGTTCCATTATCAATAGCAGAACAGCCATTTACTTTAGATATTTAGGTCTTTTAGATTATATTAATGTGGAGGCACCTGAGGGTGCCTGCTTTGTTACTATGGCTAGTTTACACTTTTTCCTGTGTAGAAAGGGCCACTTTAAGGCCTCATTCACATGAGAAAAGGCCGGCACGTACAGCTCCATGCTACGTGCACGACCGTATCGGCCATACGCCACCCTACGCTCACCCTCCCTGCACGTCCGTGCAGGTGCCCGTACTTGTACGCTGACAGGATGGATCCTGTCTGCGTCTGAGCCGCGACACACGGACCTGTACGGACCTGCACTTGGGGTGAGCCTAGGGCGGTGTAAGGCCACATAGTCCCATAGAAAAGGACAGGGGCTGCGTACTAATCACACGCAGCACCTGTCCTTCCCACGAGCTGCCAGATACGGCCGTGCACGGAGCTGTACGTGCCTTCCTTTTCTCGTGTGAATGAGGCCTAAAAGGTCACTTGATCCAAAATGTTTTGTTATAGGTTCAGGCTGGTGCTACCCCTGTTTGTCATACATTCAGGACTCTATTGAAATCAATGGGAATACACAAACGCGTGTGAACATGACATGTGTTCCTGCTACGCTCGGGCGTGAATTGAGCCTGATGGATTCCCTCATCTACACTGCCCTTCTGGCTATTGTTTCCCGATGCTCTGCTTTCACAGCTGTTAGAATTCACAAACAGTGATTGCATCTGGTTAGCTACAGTCATTGTTCATCTGAGAATTTTCCTCCCAGCTCCTTCGATGTTCAGATTGCAGTTTTTTCATCCCGAGTTGTCCCTCGGGTCCCGTTTTGGCAGATTCGGCTGAAATTGTCCATCATTTCATCTGTGTATGGCTAGTATTTTTCTGTAGTTGTTTTGGGGGAATAATTGGATATGCCCATACTGTTTTTGTATGTATAAAAAGAATGATACACAGACAAGGAAATGTGACATTATTTGGGGCCTTGTCTAAAGGTGCCCATACACCTTACGATTATCGGACGATTTCCGTATGCGATCGACTTTTCGTCCGATAATCGTATGTGTGCATCGCATTGTCCGACCGAGATTACTGTACAATCGTACGACTTTTGACGGTCAAGCATGTTTGAAAACTTTGCTAGAAAAGTTTTGTCCGATAATGGTAAGGTGTATGGGCACCTTTAGTGGAGCACACTGAAGATGATCAGAAACAGTCCATGTCTGAGGTTGGAGAGTTTACAGTCTGTCAGGCCCTGGCAATGGTGTGCTGTAGTGTGTTATGGAATAACATTATTCCTTAGAATAAAGGGACGTTGTATGTCAGTGACATTTCATAATTTACTTGATGGATCTGTTGTTGAGGATATTTTGTGTTGTCATGTTGTCACCCACAGTTGCACAATTGTGTTGCGACATCTACCTTTCATTGTACTTCTGGATATATTGCTGGAACAGGTTTTATAGAATACAGCCACATTGGAAAAGGTAACATGCAGGTTTAAATAGGCGCTGTTTCCTTCAGCTGTGTTGTTTGTCTTGATCGTGATGGATCATCTTTTGTTTGCTCATTTAAAACTCGTCTAAGCACAATTTGCATTTTGAACTGACCACATAACATTACCCCAGAGCAATCTCTGTTTAAAAATGAGCCTTTCTGTGCCAACACAACCCAAACTGTTTATGGGCTCCTGTGGCTGTCAATTCTACAGATCTAGAAGAATAAAAACTGTATAGAGTGGTACCTCGGTTCACGAACGCTTCTGTTTGCGAACAATTCTGTTCTGTTCAGACATCTTCCCTATTCTGACACATGGTCTTGGCTTCCTGTAGTGGAGATCGTGGTCTGATCACTGTTTGATTCGGTTCGCGACCAATTCGGTTCACGACCAGAATCGTGGAACGAATTAAGTTTGTGAACCGAGGTACCACTGTATATAAGGAGGAGTGTAGCTCCACAACTTGTCATAATGGTCAGCAGTGTGGTATGACGCAGACACTCCAAGCCTGGAGGGACTAGAGAGGTCTAGCTTAGGAGATGCTTGTAAACCTAACTGAACCTTTTCACGAATCTAGGTCTGGAATTGGAGAGCAGTGTATAAACAATCCTTCTAAATACCTTTTTTTATTAATTTCTTTTTTTCCCCCTAGGTCATGTGACCACTTCACTCTTGCTTTGATCCAAACGGTCCCCGTGGCCAGTGTGTGCTGCCATGAATTGCAATAGCAGGAGGAGCCGCTGTCAATCAAACACCTTCTATCGGGCTCCCTACTGCCTATGTCACCAGCTGCACTGCCTGACGGGGCGGGTAAGACAGTTTAATTGACAGTGGCTCCTTCTGTCATTGCAATCCACGGCAGGGCAAGGGCCCCCCCAATGTGCGAGCCATTTGGATCAGAGAGCATGCACACAAACAGAGCGTTGCCACTGCTAACAAACAATAGAAAGTCAGTGGCAGGATCAACTATTATTTTTATATAAATTCAATGTATTAAAAAAAGGAAAGCCACAC
>NW_017306459.1:1633361-1642350 GCF_000935625.1 Nanorana parkeri
GGGGGGGGTTTACTGACACTTTAAAATGTATGTACAGCCAAAATTATTTCAAAGATTTAGGTAGAATGGGGAAGTGATCTGTCAAGTTTTTATTGCTGTATGTGATCCCACAGGGGAGATTCAACATCTCTGTTTGTCTTATTGGCTATAGTCACTGAAAAAGAAAAAGATGGGCAATATTTTACAGTTGTCCCCAGAACAAGAATAGAGGGGGACACTTATTTTAGGAACAACTGTCTGCATTTGTAGTGATTTTCCTCTCACTTCTTACCGCCTCCATAGGGGTAATTCTCTCCCAACAGTATACAGACAACAAATTATAAACTTGCAGAAGTTTGAACCCTTCTCTACTCTATCCAAAACTGGGAAAAAAATGTGGGTATACATACACTGTAATTTGCATATTAGAAGCCTTATTTTTGTTAAAAGTGGACGATTGCTATGTTAAGCAAAAGACACATGTGACGTTTTTATGGCTATCTGGGGGCTCCATTAGAGAGATTTCCCCTCACTTCCTGTCCTGCTGAAGGTGTGTGCCAGATAGGAAGCGAGGGAACTCTCAAACTACAACACAGTAGCGTAGGGAAGGCTAGAAACCCTGCCAGATTTTTATCTTGTCTATGTCCCTTTTTGCAGATTTTCTGTCACTTCCTGTCTGCAGTAAAAAAATATTGTCAGCAGGAAGTGAAAAAACCAAACTAATGTATACTAGGTGGTCTGTGCCTTAACCTGCTGCGTTGCAGATATCTAGTTGCTGCATCTATCCGAGTCTTATGGGTGCGTCTAATACTGGCTTCCCCACTGAGCACTGTGGTTCCTCCCACCCCTTCTTGCATCCTGTAGTAGTGACATAGGAACCGGCGGGAGGAACCACAGTGCATGGTGTAGCAGGAGGTATTGGACACACCTAGAATCTTGGCCAGAGATCTTTAATGCTGCAAGATTTAGGGCCCATTCACACCATATCCAGACCATCTCCAGACCAGACCAGATTGTTTCCAGACCCAAAATGCATCCTATTGTATCCCTATGCTATTTCTGGCCTCTGTTCACACCAATGCAGTCCGTTCCAGACCAGATGAGAAAAATACTGCATGTCTCATTTTGTCTGTTCTGGAATGCGCTGGAACTGCGGCAGGTTCACACTATTTTTCCGCACCAGATCCGGAAAATTGTGTGAACCTGCCCTCAAAGACACTAGCCACCGGCAAGTTACGTTTCCGTCATTTTGTTTTACAGGCTGGGCTTAGATTAATTTGCTGTATTTATTGACAGGGTCACTTTAATCTAAGCAGCTCTGGGGATAGAAACTATTCAATTTGTTTAGACCAATGTTCACCTTTACATTATGTAAGTCATGTTATTCCCTGCAAATCAGCCTTCTTAATTGCTAGCAGATTGTATATATGACATTGCCCTATTGGGCACTTTGTAAGGACAAACTCATTTGAAAGGTTAATTGCCCCTTTAATACCATGTTTGATGTTATACCCATATTTAGGGTGTAACATTGTCATAGCCTGCAGCCCTGCTCTTGCCTTATTCTCAGGGTTATTCTCCCCACAGCATATTTATTTTTTATTTGGCATGGCTGTAAATAGAGAGATTACAAGCTCCACGTGCCAACTGTGGCAGAGGGATTCATGGACCTCAATGGAGCACACGTGTGGTGACATCACTGAATTTGTGGTCCATTGATTACGATCTCTACCTCCATAACCAAAAGTCCATACCGCCGTACAGACTCTGGTGGGGATAGTCTGCAGGAGCCTGTAAGTTGCACCCATGTTCCATTGATCTCCTGCAGTGTTTTGCAGGCTCAAATGTATATTTTTTTGCAGAATAAATGTTTATTTTTTATTTTATTAACGTTGGGACATTTTATTTTTTGCAAAAGGTGGAATATGCATTTTAAAATAACCGGGCAAATTGCATGCGAGTAGATGACGGCGCAGGATGGAGGGTTAGGGTATTATTATTATTATACAGGATTTATATAGTTTGCGCAGCGCTTTACAATATAAGGAAGACATTACAATCACAATAATAATCACAAGACAAGATGGTAAGGAGGACCCTGCCCTTGCAGGCTTGCAATCTAAAAGGAAGGGTCAAGTGATGCATGAGGAGGTAGCTGTGTGGGGATGAATTATTTGAGAACGTGATGGTTGAGTGGTTAGGTTGAGGTGGGATAGGGTAAGTAGCAATGTAAAGAAAATTGTGCTGTGTTTTCCGGATTTGCCATAATTTCCCCTATATTCTTATCTCCTATTACCAGGTCCAGTACTAAATGCTTCAGGGGAGGATATCCTGCACTTCCAGGATATGTTTTTTAGTCATTGCTCAGTGGTTTTGCTAAGCTGGGTTTCCTGGTGACCTAATAGTGGAAGAGTTAGAAAGACGAGGACAGAGTGCATCCTTTGCACAAGCTTTGTGTGTTTTATTTGGCAGTAGTAATTTGAAATGGTGCATCACCTATATATTCTTTTTATAGTAAAGAAAAAATTATTCCACGTATATGTATTTGGCTCTTCCACAATATTTATCATCTTATCAGGCACAGAAACCTAGATGATCAATGACTTCATCTGCACATGTATGTGGTTGTCTTGAAACAACAGTTCTAGCACATATATTAAAATTGGCTTCTTTTAAATGATGGGCTGCTCAGTCTTGGGTTGAGTGGCCCAATTGTTGACAATCTAGGCCTCAGTCACAGAGACAATACATATAGTGATTCGATATGAAATAAAAGCTGGCTCTGGCTCTAGAGAGGCAGAGCCAGCTGTCAATCTGGCAGCCAAATGGATCCACACAATATTATAGGTATTCTTCCCGACTGCAGGGCTGCTCTGCAATGTCAGCAAATAGGCTGTAGTCCACCATCTGCTGACTTTGGGTCACAGGACTACATTAGTAAATATACTCCTATGACCCAAGAGAGAAGTAAATCCCCTAAAAAGTATGACTTCTCTTCTCAGTCTGGGATTTCTTTGGCTCTGTAATACCACATCATGTGCACATTTTGTGTTTTTTCTTACTAAATATAGGGGAAAAAAGGTACACATACCCAAGTGATCATGGTCCAACATCTTCTGCCTGTCTGGCACTATGTCATGTAAGAGACATGCACACATTCATGTAGTACAGACAGGTCATGATATGTCCTATAGAAATTAGAAGATTGCTGCTTAATCCCTATGTTGGAAACACTGTTGGTGGTATTACATAGGCTTGGAGTGTAGGGGTTACTTCTGTCCAACTCTGAAGGTAAAAAATACAGGTAGAGAGTAATATTGCTGCCTCATGGGTTTTAGAAGATAGCCCAACATCAGCTGAATACTGGATGCTTAAGTTGGGCAAATCTTTGTTAGCGTTCAGTCAGACCCCTTTTAGTGCCCATAGACCTTTATGACTAAACCACCCATTGACTACCAGGATTAGCTGCAGATTGCACAAGCATACAGCTTTGATTGACCAAAGGGTCATTTTTGTGTTTATGGAGAAGCAACACTGTAAAACCAATGTTTCCTCATGACCAAATGTAGTTATGATATGATGGAAAGCTAAACTTTTTTAGCTTCAAAAGCTTAAACTTTTAAAAAGATCCAAAGCTACATTTCTGCCTGAGAGTAGCAGAGTGCACTACCTTTTAGCCACTTTGACCTTTCTGAAAGACGTTTTAACATACAAACAAGTGACTAGTAGAATCCAGTACATTTGGCCATGTGATGTTGATGTGATCCAGGTTTCTTGTGTAAATGAATCATCATTACTAGTAATTTCCAATTGTCAATTACAATTCATTGAACCTAGGTGAACTATACTTACTGGACTTTTGCAGGACTGAACAAGCAGTGACGATACTGATTCTCTTTCAGCTATCGCAAACCATTTTTCTATTTTTTTTTATTTTAAAAATGGATCCGAATAAACATATTAATTCACAATTGTTCCCATCAGAAGTAAACAAAATAATGTTGTACTCTAAAACATAGTTGCAAAAAATGGCAGAATATGCGCTTAGAGCCAAATATGCTATTGTCATCACGGCCCCATCACTTCTTCCTCCTCCACTATCTGGCAAGGCTTTCACTAGCTGCTGATGAAACCATTTTTTGTTCCAAGTTGGTTTCTTCTATATGCGAAAACCAAGTAGATAGCAAGCCAATGTATTTTCCAACAAGATAGATAATCATTCTCAGCAGAGGATCATTAAGGGGAAATGTTTTCAAGCATGGAGTGGCGATCGCTAGAGTTACTGTGACATCTGTTTAAAATCTGCGACATAATTAGCACATATGATCAGAATGATGAACGATTCCAAGAACAATCACGAGTCTCGCATAGTGATCACTTTGCATATTAAAGTATCATTAAGATTTTTGCCCTTGTACTGATGATATTCACTTCGTCAGATCTACATTTTTTCTTTCATCAGTCTCACACATTCTCATACAGCGCTGTCTCTTTCTCCAGGTGGCAGGTTAGCCTGGGTGGGGTTTGTATCTCTGATGCACTTTTCTGTATGTGTTTTGCTACACTTCCATATTTTTTGTTATATTCTGTTACTTTTTTGTATGACTGTATATGACATTTTGTTAGTAACACTTTGTGCTGCATGTGCCCTATATACACTCAAGCAAAACAAACTTTTTGCTCTTGTACTATATACATTCAAGCAAAACAAACTTTTTGATGTTGTACTATGTACATTCAGGCACCCGGTTGGCTGGCTTCTATACTGTAACAGGAATTGAAATCCTGTAATAGGAATAGAAATCAGCCACTGCAGCGGAGGGACATCTCGGTTCTCAGTGGAATACAAGTGTGATGATATCACAGCACTTGTCCATTCATTCTTCCTCCCTGTTACCGAATACCCATACAGAGGTACGGACATGGAAAGGAGGAAGAGTCTGCAGGAGTTAAAGGAGAACTATGAGGTGAGTGCTTTTCACTCACCTCATAGTTCTAGCCGACCTGTGACAATGAGACTGTCACAGGTCGGCTCAGTAGATCGGGAGGTGAGCGAACACATGCCAGTGTTCGCTCACTTCTCGATCCTTTCACGGCTCTCTGCCGTGACAGGGGGAGGGCTGGATTCCCCCCTCCCCGCTCCGATCCGCCAGCGCTGACTGGCGGAACGGACAGGGGAGGGGGCGGTTACAGCTGGCTCTGCCTCTAGATAGGCAGAGCCAGCTGTCACTCACGCAGCTGGGCGGATCTCGACATCGATGTCGGGATCCGCTCCGGCTACGGCGTCTCGGTATACTGAGCTTAGGGTGACGGGAGGACGCTAGTTTGTGTCCTCCCGTTACCCTAAGAAGAACTATGGGGAAAAGCCCTGACCCCACAGTTCTCCTTTAAAGCATTGCACCTGCAATCTACTGATCACAGTTGCAATGCTTTACTGGCTCCAATGTCCCCCCAGAATAATGAATAAATAAGCCTTTTTTTCCTTGAAAAAGAAGTGATTTTATTATATTTTCTGAGGCCCCTTTCACACGTGTTTTCCAGGAGGGAATCCATGCACATAGCCCCTCCTGATCGGAGTGGTACGGATCGAATGTCACCTCGGTGACATCCATGCCTGTCCAGTATTTACCTCCATCTTGCGATGGAGGAGAAAACTGAAATGACCGGACCCCATGTCTGCGGAGGATCGGATGTACCATGTTTGTGGAGGATCGGATGTAAATGCACCTGTGTCCGTTTACATCACATTACCCCTGATTCGGCACGATCAGGTCTAGCGAAACGGAAAACTGTTCCATTTGTTTTTTCCGGGCCTTGCCAGAGCCGGGGGTAACCGTAAGTAAACAAACGCCCGTATGTTTAGATCCAGCTGCCCATAGACTTACATTGGGCATCCGATTTGAGTCCGCCTGAAAAACTGACTGGCGGCTAAAAGGACCACCTGGCTGAAAGGGGCCTAAAAGATGGAAGCAAGAAAGCAAAAGCAAGAAACTATTCTTGACCCCTTTATTCAATGATCCATAAAAGGATACAGAATACACAAGATCCATGATTATTGTTGTGAATAATATTATCGTCATCTTTTCATAACTTTCTTTCCTACTCCTAACTGAGGAGCGCAGACTGTACATACACCCCATGCTGTACATTAGTCTAGTGTGGCTTCTCTGGCTTGGCAAGCTGTATAGATATTCATATGTTATGAGCAATATGGCTGCCCAATCTGCTTGTGTATCTGTGAACTATACAAAGCATCACATTTTTATTAATACATTGACATACATTGGTAAGATTATTTATATTAAACTAATCTCTATTGTGCGCGGATATCTGGAATATAAAACCCTAAACAGGACAATTCCTCATTTGGACACGGAGGCTGTGAAAGTAAATGACACTTAATTTATGCAAAACTCTTTTTTTTTTTTTCTGCCAGTTTTTTTTTTATTGCTGTTTTTTTTTCTTCTAGTTTGGTAGATTTTTCTTCCTCTTTCTGTTCCTGAGAAGCAGACGGCAATGAAAATTTGTATTTATAATGTGGGGAAGACTTAGCATTTTCTCACTGGCTCTATACTCACTGAGAATATGGCCTTGCATCCTGTTGTGTTTCCAGAACAGTAAATTAGAGGAAATGCCCCCACTGGGCACAGAGACTACAGTAATAACCTGACAGTAGTTCTCACCCTTCCTACTCCAGACCTAGGGAAAAAAGGCTTCCATTAGGAAAATAAAATTAATGAAAGCAAAAAAAAAAAGAAAAGTTTTAATAATGGAAAAAAAAAAGTGACAATTTTTAAACATGTTTATTTTTTTAATTGTAAGGTCAATAAAACTGATGTGTAAATCAAAAGACAATTGTTTGATCCGCATGTAAAAGAGCTACTGAAAATACACTAACAATAATGTTGTTAGGTGGATGTATAAATGAAGCCCACCAGTATTTGCAGGCTTAATTCTATTAAAGGGGTGTGCTCCTTCAATAAAGGCCAATGCCAGGCTGTCAAATGAGTGCTAATTCCAGCTATTTTGGACCGCTCCTTGGCCATTAGAGCGACTAGGGATGCACCGATACCGAGTATTTGGGCGAGTACTCCTACTCGCCCAAATGCTCTGATGCCTAGCCCGATACTTCCTATATCAGGATGCCAGGCAGCGTATCATATCATCCGGGCAGCTTCCCAATCAGGAAGCTGCCCGGCTTCTTGATTGGCCAGGAAGCCGGCTCCATGCTCCCTCATCACTTGTGACGAGAGAGCATGGAGCCAGCTTCCCGGCCAATCAGAAATCATTACACGCTGCCCGGCATCCTGATTGGCTTCATGTTCCCTAGTCACCTCCATGATGCGGGGAGCATGGAGCCAGCTTCCTGGCCAATCAGGAAGCCGGGTGCCGCATCATTACACATAGTGAGAAGAAGCATGGGGATGGCTTCCTTGCTAATCGGGAAGCCGGGTGACGAGTCTTTAAACGCTGCCCGGTTTCCCGGCTAATCAGGAAGCCAGGCGGCGAGTAATTGCACGCCGCCTGGCTTCCTGAATGGGACTTCCGGTACTCGGTATCAGCGAGTACCGGAAAAAAAATATCGACACTCATACTCGGTACCGAAATACCGGTATCAGTGTATCCCTAGTAGTGACCCTAGTATTATACAGTATCATAGTAGCACAACCTTGGCATTTTTAGGGCATACTTGACATGCCCAAGGAGCAGAAATGTTAAAGAAGAGCTTTATTTTATTTATTTATTTATTTTTGCATTTGTAGATATGCACAAGAAAGAATATCCTACATATCAATGTGTGTTCACATATTTAAATCGGGTTTCTATGTATAGTTATTTTATGTGTGTACCTTGGGCAGCTGTATTTGCTCAGTGCATATTTAAGCCTCGTATCCTTCTTAGTAATGCTGCACTGTGTTGTACCTTGCTGATCTTAACTCGCTGCAACTTTCAAGGCAGGATCTGTGTAAAGGAAAGATGCAGGCTTTTAGTTTCCATTTTTTTAATCCAACATAAAAATCTGAGTTGTTGGACACGTGCCCCAACGATGCATGCGTTTTTATATTTATTGATCAGGCTACTTTAACATCTACAATGTCCAGGTTTTCTTGTCTGTCTTTGTGTGCTGGAAAGGATCTACACCCCATGGGAGACTGTATAATTAATTTGGTGATGCTTTTCTTGAGCATCTGCCAGGGTTTCCTGGTGCTGTTAGCAATGGTCTCTGAGGTGTTGCTTAATAGTAGTCAGGGGAGGTAAAACCTTGAGCTGAGCAAGATCTTTATTTATTAGAGAGTATCCAAGAAATAAACAGAGTGGTATAACCCTGAGATGCCAGGTCTGTGGTGGCCAAAAAATGATGCCTATACGCTCTTATCATTACAAACCTTGGGAGCTCTTATATTTAGAACCAGAGCATGCTATGGCATAGGCCGACCTTAAAAAGGAACTTCACCATTATCTTTACAATGACAACCAAGTCACCTTTTAGAATTGTTTAGTAATGACAATCTACAAACAGATACTTATAGATAATTGATTTTTATACTTTGTACACCTTATTTTACTTTTCTTCCCCATTCTTCTCACGGTGGCCATTTTTACTAAGGGCAGATTAATATGTCTCCATTTAGTTCAGGAACTCTGGCACATGTGACTAGGACATATGACCATGCACATCATCTCAGGGGAGGAAAACGCCTTTCCCTGAGATCTCATGAGATTTTCCAGCAATGCACTGTGATTGAACAATGTCCCAGAATGCATCACTTAGGCACAGGCTACATCACTAATACCTAAGAGGACCATGCAGTGGTAAAACAGTAATTGTAAGTAGAAGAAACATGTTTATTTAGTGAATGAATGTAAGATTTCATATCGGCATACAGATCTGAATGCTGATGTGATTTTTATTGAAAGGGGTATATTTAAGGGGTTTATTTAACTGTGGGTATATATGAAATGGTCTGCATCTATGCATCAAAAAGTACAAAACTCTGTATGTGCTAGG
>NW_017306459.1:1642379-1666149 GCF_000935625.1 Nanorana parkeri
CTCACTGGACCCGGAAGTGATGTGCATTACATCACTTCCGGTGTCACTGGGCACATTCTCCAGCTCCTAGAGCCAGAAGAAGAAGAAGCTGGTGAAGCAGATCTCTGCTTTATCAGCTTCTTTGGGATCCCTGGGTGACATTAGCGGTCTGAAAGACCCCTGATGTCTCCATAAAGAGGACCTGTCCCATTGTATTTGATATTACATAGGAGGCTTGTTAGCCCTCTATGCAATAGCAATAAAGCAGAGTGTAAAAATTAAAGTAACATAAAAAAAAAGTTAAAATACAAAAAAAATGTTTAAAGTCCCCCGGCCCCCACGTGCACGCACAAACAACGCAAAAACGCGTCGGATGCGCCTACGTGCAAAAACAAAAATTGCGCCACATATGTTGCATATCATCGCGAGCGTCGGCGTGAGAGCAATAATTCTAGGCCCATCAATCACTGTTAACACTAAACTGATGAGCCGTAAAAGTGTTAAAAGCTTCACCTATGGGAAATTTTGGTTATTGTAGTTTTGTTGCGGTTTCGCGGACGCATGCAATTTTAAGGCTTGACATGTTTGGTATCTATTTACCCGGCATGACCCCGTCTTTTATATTTTACCAAAAAATTGGGCATTATATTCTGTTTCTGTGCACTAAATTTCATTTTAGTGTATTTTATCCTAAAAATACGTGTTTGATAAACATTTGCACAAATACCGTGCAACATAAAAAAATGCAACTAGCATCTTTTTATTCTACGGGGCCTCTGCTTTCAGAAAATATATAATTGTTTAAGTGTCTGAAGCTGTTTTCTAGCCAGAAATTCAGATTTTATCATATGTGTGTAAATGTAAGAAATTGCTCCGGGCAGCAAGTGGTTAAGGGAGCACTTCTCCAAAGAACACCAATGTGAGGAAACATTGCAATTTTAATAGTCTGTGTTTTTCTGAGCATTGCTATTATCATTCCTATTTATGTCCTAATTATTAATGAAAGCACTGTTGTCGTCTACTGTAGAACAGCCCTAGGTGTCAAATACTTTAAGTATGCAGCATTCCTAATTTAAGTTTTTTTTCTTACATTGCTGTCAGTCTGATGTCCGGTGTTTTTGTTTATTTTCAGCAAATACCTACCTCTTCATGGTGCAAGCTCAAGGCATAATGCTACGAGACAACGTTCGAACCATCGGGCATATGCTGAGACAATATACCAATAAAAATGGTACACTAAATGGAACAGGTAATGTCATACTCTGATTCATCTTACTCTATTTTGTGTAAAGTTTTCAACCCTTGTAGTCCATTGAAAGTAGTTTGCATATATTTTTCCTAACTTGTGTGTTCTGGTTTCAGAATGTTTCGATTCTTTATAAGAACTTTCAACTTGCTTTCAAGCATATGTAGAGTCAGAAAATAAAATAACAAATACATATATGCTCTTTAATCCTCTTTTTTTGTTTTTGTTTCTTTAAAACTCTGTGCACCTTTTGTACCCATATATACTTTAGAATCAGGGTGGATTTGATTTAAATCAAGTCGATTTTAAATTAGAGCTATAGAGGAATACAAATCCCAGCAATACATTATAGAGCACCATGTGTAGGAAACTGCAGTTTTCCAGCAACTTGTTTCTGTGATTGGACCTGTCTATCGGCAGCTTTGCTGATCGTGGATTTGGGCGGTGAGCGTGAGGCATGGAGGAGGTGCGGCGTGTGGAGCGTGGATGCGGGCGGGTCTGGCAGCGGTGAGCGGGAGGCGGTGTGGCGCACAGCGTGTGTGTAGCCGTGAACAGGGCCAACCGATCGGAAGCCGATTAATCGATGATTGAAAAAGTTGACAACTTTTTCAATCATCGATTATAATCGATTATGTCGATTTTAGTTGTTGCAGCCCTAATTTAAATCACTAGTAAAAAGGCTTGATTTAACCCCTTCATGACTGAGCTTGTTTTTAGTTTCTGTTCGTAAATGACTGACACACTTTTGACATTTTTGCTGTGTGATTATTTAACAGCCCTAACAGCCCCAAAGAAGCAAATAACTCGTCACGTACAGTGTACGTGACAAGTCATTTGGTCCCTTTGTGGCTGGACGTACAGTGTACGTCTCCCGTCACGAAGGGGTTAAGTCATCTCGATTTTAAGTCATAATTTTTAAAGCGCAACTGTCATCTCTGTCCCGCAGCGGCTCCTCCTCTGACCCGCTGTTGACTCACCGACAGTCCCATTCACTTTAATGGGACGGCTGGTGATGCGGCAGTGACACAACAAGGTGAGGGACGTGGCAGGCAGCAGGTGAGTGGATGCCCGCTAAGTGCTCTTTAAATGTAAGGACTCATTTCTTGCTGGTAGTAAGAATCTTTAATATTATTTGCAAACAAAATGAAGGTTTCCTATTTTAGAATAATAAGCTGTCAGGTTAGTAAAACAGCGATATCAGACCCGATTTTAGGTTAATCGCACATAGTTTGAGAACTACTCAAATTCTTTAATTAATACAATAACATTATGTTGCATATTTTTGTATTTACTTAAACATCAATGTTTAGTAATGCATCAATGCAATGCATGTTATCTCCGCTTGCAGAGCTTGGATTCATTGAATGAGTTCACCAAAAATGTAAATATTGCAGAATATACAGCCTCATGCTACATAACTAAGCTCCATTTCATGCTGAATAAACTAAATTATTAATGTATCTTAAATAGAAAACTATCTTTTAGATAGATTTTTACTCCAAAAGCATTTTATTAAAATACATTTGATAAAAAAATCAGATTTTAAATTTAAAAAAATCGTTTTTTGTTTTTTTTTAAATCATCGATTTATTATCCACCCTGTTTAGAGTCATTTCTGAGAACCTTCCCTGCATTAATTTCCATTCTGCCTGTGGCTACAAATCATTCCTCCTCCCTCTGTAGCCACCCATTCAGATGCACTCCGTTCGGCAGACGTCAACTTTTGTTGAAGGAGACGGGCCAAAAATTCTAGTCCGAACATCTGCAGTCGCCCAATCAGTTGCAGTCACTGTTCGGGTATTCTCTCAGAATACAATGGTGGGAAGGATTTCCGCATACACATGCTGAACAAGAGAAAATGACTAGTGTATGGCCAGCTTTATACTCTGCATGTTTGTCTCTCCTGTACTGTATCCCTTTATTTTGTAAAAGCGATGCATAAACAGTTGGCACTATATCAATGCTGTATAATAATAATTAAAGTCAGAGATGGCCAAACAGATTCTTCAGTGATAGCATGCTCCCTATTTCTGTTAATACTGATTTCCTTCAAAATCAGATATCTTTCTTTCCCCTCCCCTTGCACTTGTCTGATATTCATACTATGGTTTGGTGTGCATACATTTTTTTTTCATCATGACCTCCTAGTTTTAAAAAATAGAATAAAGCTGTTTTCTTAAAATGTAGTATTTACATGTAAAGCCTTTGTTTCATGATGACCTGTCATAATCCCTTTATTTCCTTCCAGAAACTGTAACACAATAGTGATATGACAGGAATGATGTGCATGACAGTACTGTGGCAGAACATTCTGAGAGTCTTTTGCTAAACAACATGCATCTAGATTGGTCAGATAATTGCAGCAAAGTTTCAAGACGACACTTTCTGTTCAAATTATGAGGTTAAAGTGACACTAAACTCAGGAGCTAAATCTTAAAAATACATTCAAGTGCCTTAACTATTAACAAAAATGTATCTTATTTGTGTATCACTCGGCTGTAGATCCTCAAATCATCTCTGAATTGGTGCTGGCACTGTCCTTCCTTCTGGAGGGTGGCTACTTTTCTCCCCCATGGTCCCTGTGTGTAGCCACTGCTACTTCTGATGCTCTGACTCTCTGTGCCCTGTGTGTAGCCACCGCTGTTCCCCATGGTCCCTGAGTGTAGCCACCACTCCAAGCTCACTCTAATGTTGGACTACAGATATTTAACACCTGACTTTAGTGTCACTTTAGGATGGGGCTAACAATCATACTTAAAATTCAAACAGTAGGACCCGCATGAGTTAATTCTTCCTAGTGATCATGCTGTAGCTGACAGGGTCTTATTTGTTCCAGTACTTTGATAGATCTGCTCTCTTCACTTTTAAAGAGCAGTTGTCAGTACTCTAGTGGTACTGGACCGACTCCAGCGGAGAGCTGCCAGCGCATGTTTACATGGATTCTTCTGCGCCCAGGGTGCCCTTCACCATTTAGAATCACCCTTTCTATTGCCAATATGTACAGAAAATGCTGCCAAATAGGATTTTTTCTACTCAGTGTTGTATTTTAAGTGAGTAAAAACTCTGCTCCAGTCTGGCTCAGTTTGTCCCCCATTGGATGCCACCATTTCCCCTTTCAAATGGCTAAACATTCTGGTGGCCGGAGTGTTAAAACGCTGCCACGTTACTGAACCTTGCAAATACCCGCCATGTTGTGTGATGCCTCCCACTGACTTGTATGTCCTGTAGTGACCCCTTAGGCTGTCAGACAATTGCTTCTGCCGCTAGAGACAAAAAGCCAGTGGCAGGATCTCTGAAAAAGCTGCCCGTCTGCCTCTTAGGAACCGCTCCCTCTGTAACCAGATTGCAGCATGATGCCGCTCTCTCGCTGGCCTGAACTCTGCTGATTCTCAATTGCTAGTGATGGGGCAACATCTCCGCACCTCAGCTACAGAGGGAGCAATTCCTTTGGGACAAACGGGCAGCCTCTTAGCTACCTATTTATGGCAGGGGGAGGGAGGGGTCAATGACATAATCTTAAAGGGACCAAAAGTTAACGTGCACTTTATTTTAAAGCACACTTTTTTCTTTCATAAGCAGGGCAGGTGCCAACTGAACCTTACCCTGGTTGTGTCCTTTTTTTACTCGGCTTCCTGAAACCAAGAAACAATTGTTACAAAGTAATATTTAGAGTTCTTAACGGCTCTGACATTTGAAACAACAGAACAATTTTTTTTTTTTTTTAATGCCTTTACATCTCTAAGGCCCCTTTCACACGGGCTGATCAGAAGGGGATCTGTGCAAAGATCCCTTTCTGATCGGACACTACAGATCGGATGTCACCGCTGTGACATCCATGCCCGTCTTATCTTTTCCTCGATCTTGTGATGTGTCCGTTTTACATCTGATTACTTTCGATCAAGCACGATCAGGTCCATCGAAATGGAACACTGTTTTGTTTGTTTTTCTGGACCTGCCCGGTTTTGGGGGTAAGTGGGTGTAAATGGACGCCTGTCTGTTTAGACCCGGCTGCCCATAGATTAGCATTGGGCATCCGATCGGGTCCTCCTTAAAAACTGACAGGTGGACTCGATCGGACCGACCATGTGAAAGAGGGCCTAAGGTCTCATGTACACAAGGGCATGAGGCTGTAGAACATAAATTGAAAGAGTATTTCTGTGCCCAGGATGTGCAGCTGCCCATAGCAGTATAGGGATGTAGGCAACTGTTCGTGGGTTTACTCTGCCACTTGCGTAAAACCCACACATGCATACAGATGTGCAACCCTAGACACAGCTAGTGTGTGCCCAGGGGCATTTGTTTTTACACATGCATGGGTTTATGCAAGTAGCGGCATAAACCCTCATACAACCACCTACACCGCTTCACTACTAATGTGAGTGACTGTATCTGTATATCCTGGGTTCAGAAATACACCCTCAATTCCACAGCCTTATGTGTCTGAGTGAATGAGGCCCTAGGTGCATCAGTTTACCAAAGTTTACATAGCATAGAATAGGTCAGAATTAAAATAGAAGTATTCCTAGGATATGCATGTAATATATGTAACAGCAGTGGCCTATGCATTTCCTTACAGACTGCATGGATGGAAGCTTTCATCACCTCCGTGCAGAAATGCCCCCAGGAATACTTATCACAACATAACAACATCTAGGCAATTCATATTCCAGCCCAAGCTGTTGGTATTTATTCCATTCTGGAAAAATAAAACAGGAAGCATTGAAGAACGAATAACAAATTACCCCTTATAAACCAGGAAAAGGTTTGCTAATGGGTTAGAGGAACCAATATTTTATTCTCTGCAGGAGTACAAATACTTAATGGAAAAACCACAGCTGTTGTCATGGTACAAGGTTCTCTAACTGGCAGTCAATGGTTTACGTCTGACATAAATAGATCCTGCAGCTCACAGCAGAGATTGTGTTTAAAGCAGTCAACTAGACAAGAAGTAGATTTTCTCCCAGCGGGTTTTGCTGACTTGGAAAAGCAGCACTAATGCTTCATGTACACATTTTCAGTACAACATGGAAAAGTAGACGGAAGAAATCGTACCAAACTAATAAATCCTCACGGACAGGTTTATTGGGGAAAACTTGTACACAGTTGCTAAACTCCAGGCAGCTATGAAAGGCACACACTTTACAGCTCTGTAATCATTAGCACACTCTTACATGTAGTTTTCCTAAATGTAAGTACTGTATGTACCTTTATTTTGAATTGGTATCAGCCCCTTGTAGTCCATGTAGAGCAGAGCAGAGCTCAGGGAGAGGGAGAGAGAAGCAGTACAATGTAGCCAAATGTCCTGCCGTGTAAGAAGCATGCTGATAGGAAGAGCGAGCAGAGAATCTGAGATGAACTCGCCAGTCTGCTGCTTCTCCTGCCAATGTCTAACCACAGGATGGAGAGAAGACCTGAAAATGAAACTGCAGCAGAGAAAGATCAGGTCCTCGCTCCTGCCAGGGAGAGCTGTGCTGTGTGGCAGAGCTTGTGTAAATCTCAAGACTGGATGGACAGAATTTGTTTTAGGTAATCTGCTCGTTATTGTATTTTAACTGTATATTTAGTTAAAGGAGAACTATGAGGTGAGTGCTTTTCACTCGGCTCAGTAGATCGGGAAGTGAGCGAACACATAACGGCGTTCGCTCACCTCTTCCTGTCACGGCTCTCTGCCGTGACAGGGGAGGGGCTGGATTCCCCCCTCTCTGCTCCGATCCTCCAGCACCCAAGAAAGAGTGCGTATCGTGCCTCTGTGTGGCTTTTGAAACAGGCAGACCCTCTCTGCTGCAATGCTGGGAGCGTTCATTGGCTGCAGCATCCCAGAAACTGGCCAGGATGGGAATGTAAACAAAAATCATAATATTTCAGCCAGACTTCAAGGGACAGAAATGGCCTACAGGCTTGGCATCTACAGCAATCTGTATTTTTAAAAGCCGCTCAGTTTAATTTCATCTACTGGGGCCCCTTGTGTGCATGGCCACTTCATTGGAAAAGGTGTGCCAAAAGTGTACCTGGCTGCTGTACAGACTCTCTGGAATGACTATATTTTTTTTCCATACAATACAGAAAGCATGCATGCACAGTGCTAATGAAAGTGGTCATACATTTGAATCATAATGACGTGACCTGGCAAGTTTAAGGACAGTCCTGAAAAGTTGATGATTAAAACAGACAAGTTAAAATCTTAGTCAACATGGCTTTTACCAGCAAACTATGCCTGCAGTTCAGAAAGTCTTCCCTCCAGCTGTGTTACAGCCTGAATATCAGAGAGCCAGATCAGCTACAATGCATATTTGTACTGATGGATCTGACAGCTATGATTACAAGAAGCCACTTATGACTGAGTCTTCTTCTTAAAAGGAACATTTGATAAAATGGCACATAGGTACATTTATATTACAACTAAATGATCCTGTATTAGTCTAACCAAATCCTTTTACTATGTGAGCTGAGCTCAGCCGCTGATGCTAAAGGGAGAGAAAGCACTCTGCGCATGGGCAGTTTGAATGGGGCAGGAGCGGCTGCTGGGGCCGCACTTCCAACATATATCCCATCATGCCGTTTGGCTAGGATGGAGGGGGGGTTCAGCTACCTAGAGGTTTTTGTAGACAAGCCATGCAGGACCTAGAGTTATGCAATGGGAAAGGGATAGCATGAGCATTGGGGCTTTTTGGAAAATATGCAGAAAGGTGAACCAACCCTTTTAGTCGTAGACCATTGTTTACACATATTGTGGTGACCTGCGTTTTACTGCACCAGTTTAACAAAGGTCACTGCAAGAACACATAGAAAACAATTGTTTTCTAGGTGTCCCATTACCACGACAACATGGGTGTAATGGGCACTGCGCTGTGATAAAATGCAAAATGACAAAAAGCACTGCTGTACAGGGACCTGAATGGAGCGTATACATTGTACATTTCACATAAAGTTAGAAAAAGAAAGAAAAATGTAAACTGTGACGGCTCTGGGAGTGTGCGATACAACGCACACTGCCAGAGCTGCCACAACGCACTAGCCCATCCAGTAAAATGCAGCATTTTGACAGAGATGCTAGTGTGTATGGGCCCTAAAGCTAAATTACGCTGGGGAGTTACCAAATGCTGAGGCAGATAAATATCTGTGCTAAAAGCTTTGCCAGGCTGTGGTATGGCAGAGTGCTAGTAAGGCGCCGTGTATACTGTAAACTGCCACCTTTTGACTGGTCACTGCTGGCTGTCAATTAGAAGCCGCCTGTTTCTTACACTCATACCATCTGAGTAAACAACAAAAGCTATTCCTGGGAGAATACTTCCCAGTTGTGGAGCTGAGCCTTGGTGGCCCTTTGGTTCGGCTAATAGTTTCCTGTACTTATTTATAACTTTGATGAGGGCTTAGGTTTAATTTCTCCGTGGATCATAATTCACCACCTGCAAAGTATTCAGTACAGCAATGTAGAGTAAAATAAAGTGTTCTATCCCCTTTTAGATTGTGAGCTCTCATGGGCAGGGCCCTCCTTACCATCTTGTCTGGATTTGTATTGTAACAGTAATGTCTTATATTGTAAAGCACGGCGCAAAATGTTGGCGCTAGATAAATCCTGTATTATAATATTAATCATATAATAATAGGAACCAACCAGACGTCGTCTCTGACCTGACCACAGTGATCTGGTCTTCTGCTATGGGTTCATGTATTTTGCACATTTCTTGCACTGCTTTATTGCATTGGCGTAGTCGGAAGACATAACTGTGAAGTGAAAGTTCTTATACAGCATTGTAAACTTCTTAATTTGTATACAGCGTTGTAATTCTTTGCTGTATATTTGTTTTAGTATAAGATTGCATGCCATTCTCAGTGTATCTATGTCAGGTGTGCTAAGATACAACTTTGATTGTCACAGTTACCAGTTGCTGCTAGAAGTTTAGTAGGCCATTTGCCTATTGTTCCCATTTGGCAGCACATATAACAGCTGAACGTGCACACAAGCTGGCTAGTCTGATAATGTAATTGTTTTACAAAGTGTGAGGCTGTGCTGAGCCTAGATACTGGAATAAGCAGACAGGATGTAGGAAGCGTCATGATGCATGGCACTCAGATGAATACATAAATAACATATTATAGTTGTGTCCTTCATTGCGTTATAAGCTTGCCAATACTAATGACATAAAGCCAGGATAAAGCGATACTCCCTGTTCAGTGCAAAATCTACTCAAAACATTATTAATTCCTAAAGAAGAACTCTGAGCAGAAATAATCCTTATCCTTGCTGTGGGGCTAAGTGCTCATTTTCATCTAGGGACAAAAATAAAGTTATACTCACCTGACCCTTGGAGCCAGCTTGCTACTAGACCAGTCCCTGCAACCTCTCTCCCCCTCCGCTCTGGCGGTCTAAGGTCCTGTCAGTCATCACCCTATACACTGTATTGGACATGAGGATGCCAAAGGACATTCTATTACTGGAGTGGAGGAAGAGAGAGGCGGCAGGTACCGCTCTAGCAGCCAGCTGGCTCTGAAGTTCAGGTGAGTATATCTTTGTTATTTTTGTCCCTAGATGTAAACAAGCACTGAGTTCTTTAATGGAGTGAGTCAGTGGGGGATCCATCCAGCAGCATGATTTCCACCACTCTTGCTGGTCCTGCTGTGATAAACCTACAGTGTGCAGTAGACCTCCTCCTCCATCTCTCCGGAATGATTTTCCATAGTTCCCTATGGGCGATATCCTAGTTAGGATAACCGATAACAACAGAGATGAAGGGGCCCACCCAGAATTATAGACTACACCTAAAACTGATCTTTGTTTTGCATAAATGCTCCACTGGTTGAATCTTCAATCTTAAGGTTCCAGTGGCAAGATCTTTCCACTAAATCTCCTGGCTGCACCCCATGCCATGAATGTCTTACCTCTCCATTTAGTAGAGTCAGTGACATATCCAGCAGGGTAGTAAATAACTGGATCTTGGTAACTGTGTACAGCAAAGTCCATGCACAAAGTCCCTCATCGCTATAAAGAGTCCATGACCATTTCAGTAGGTCAGCACCAACTCTTCTGTTCTGGGAAAGGTGCAGGGGGCTCTTTGGTGGTGTACCATGCACGGTAAATATCTGAACTCCCTATGTGCCAGAAGATACTGTCATCGGGATTGAAAGCCAGGGAGAATCCAGAATGAGTTGTCAACAGGAACGGAGGGGATATCTTGCAGTACGTACACTTGTTCCACTTGACAAATGCCTATCGGGGCAGTTGTCATGTATGTCAGGTGGTATACAGGGATTCTGGAATGTTTTACTTGCAGATGTAATATAACCGGAAACTGTCCAAATATTCATTCATTTCTCTCTTGTTCCATTGCAGACTACCCAGATGGTACAAATTCTACTGATTTCACCGCACAGTCCACAATGTATCTGCCTGAAAACTTTACATTCTCTCCAAACCTTCCTTGTCCGGAAAAGTTGCCGTTTATGCGTAAGTATTTTGTATTGATTATTGGCCTGGTGTTCTTCTGCCTGTTTCTAGAGGTTTTATTCCCACAACAGTGAATTTGTATCTGTATCAAACTGCATGTTTTAGGTACCCATTCATCTAGCGTTTACTGGAGAATGACTTGTTTACGCAGTGGTGCTGTACTCGCAGTGGTGCTGTACGCAGCATCCATGGCCATCTAAGTAAATACGTACAAAGGTGTTCTAGAAAAACTGTGACATTTTGTAAAACTAACAAGAGTCTGAAGAGCAGACAGTTTGTGTACTTTTCTGAAGTTTGTATTTATTCTTAAAGGAGAACTATGGGGTCAGTGTTTTTCCCCATAGTTCTCCTTAGGGTAACGGGTGGACACAAACTAGCGTCCTCCCGTTAGCCTAAGCTCAGTATACCGCGAGCTACAGCTCGCGGTATACTGAGACGCCGGAGCGGATCCTGACTTAGACGACGGGATCCGCCCAGCTGCGTAAGTAACAGCTGGCTCTGCCTATCTAGAGGCAGAGCCAGCTGTACCCGCCCCTCCCCCGTCCGTTCCGCCAGTCAGCGCTGGCAGATCGGAGCGGGGAGAGGGGAATCCAGCCCTTCCCCCTGTCACGGCAGAGAGCCGTGACAGGAAAAGCACTCACCTCATAGTTCTCCTTTTAAGTGCTTTTCAATGTGTCTTTACATTTAGCGATCTTCTTAAATCTATGGGTTTGCCCCCATAACACTGGGTGGCCAGTAGAGAGGTCTTTGGCACAGGACAGAGCGTGAGCATGCATGCTTGGGTCGCAGGTTCCATAGCAGTGCTCCATGAAAATAATTGAGGTGCCTGCTCTATAGATGGGGGCCAGTTTATGAGCTTTGCAAAGGACATTTTGGTGCTAGTGTGCACTCTATTCAAACTAATTGTCCAGTGATATAGTTGCTAGCTTTCCTACTTTTTCCATGCATAGTCACAGATATATTTCTGTTTTTTGGCTCCGACTTATTGAAGCATAATAAAAAATGTTTCCAGTTGGTCATGTTAGATTAATTTCTTATCTTTTTTTTTTTTTTCTGATTTTGATATGCTACATCATTTGACCTTTAAAGCCGAACTCTGGGATAAGCTAATCTTATCCTATCTAAATACAAAAGGCAAGTACATCCCTACTTGAATCTGGGTGTACTTTGTGTATTTCTTCCAGATCTGTGCAGTAATCCAGTGTGAAATGTTGTCTTTGTGCAGGGGCTTTCTTTAATATAGACCAGTCACTACTGCTCTCTCTCCTTGTGCAGGGTGACTGGTCTTGTATCTGCCCCCTCCTTTAGTTTTCTGCAGGAAGCATGTAGTGGGTGGACCTGTCGGGTCCCTTCCACGGCCCTGCTCTCTGCACATGTGCAGAATAGTGATGATGTTTGTGCTAGGTTTGCATAGACTTTTGGTGCTTACAATGTGAATTTGTATCCTTTGTGGCTTTTGAAGAATGTTTTTGTGTTTTTCATCCTTGGAGTTCAGCTTTAAATTCCTGTTATGGATTCAAGTCATAAAAAAAAAAAAACTGAGCTAGTCTCCAGAATGCAGAATAAACAAAATAAAGAAAAAATGCTCACCTGATCCTCGGTCCTGTGGCATTGACTGCTCGCATCTCTCCGGTTGTGCCATGTCCCTCAGCGTCTTCATGTCTAATAGACACGTATAGACGTGATGACGTCACAGGTCCTTAGAACACTGGAGTCAAGGGGAGATGAGGCTACTAAACCGGGACTAGTCTAGCAGCCAGGTGGGACCAAGGATCTGGTGAATATCTCTTATTTTCACACACTAAGCAAAACAAGCAGTTAATCCTTGCAGTGCAGGGGTAGCCCCACTGCAAGGGTTAACTTTTCAAAGTCCTGGAGTTCCACTTTGTGCCGCAAATATGGAAGGACAGGGACCTGAAAAAATGTATTTACCTAAAACAAAAAAAATATTATATGCGATTCTTGGCACAGGTAGGGTAAAAAATGTTTGGGAAAGTGGAAAATGAGGGTGAATGTCTGCTTTGAATTAAACCCAAAAATATGCAATTTCTTCAGTTCAGGTTCCGTTTGTTAAGAGAAGGAAGGCTGCTATCATTGCCCTGTTATTGGAGGGATATTTCCTGTCAGACCTGAGTGGTCTCTGCACTATGGTGCATATGTGCAGAGACCACTAAGCTTTACAAAAAGGCCAGCCACACATCAATAAATATCAACCAGAAGGACTTTTCTGTCCAAGACTCATTAGATTGGTCCTCTTTCTTAGCTGATACCTTCTTAATGAAGAGATTGGATCTGCATTGGTGTGTGTTGCCATTGTGCGCAGTGAAGTGTGATCTGTGCGGCATGCCACGTGAAATCTTATCTGAAGCACTGTAATTACAATCTGTAAGCTCTATAAGGAAGTTGCAGACTTAACCTTTACGGTGGTATTGTAACAGTTCCCATATATGCCTGTAAGTCGTAACATTCCTCTTCATGTTGCATCAGGCCATATAAACAAATGTTTATTTCACGATTTCCTTGTTTTTTTTTTTTCTTTTCTATTGCTGATTTTATTTTACATTTTTTTAGTTTTTTTTTTATTGTTTCCATTGTCATGTGCAACATAGCAAAATACAGACTTCTAATTAGAAATGTTCTTTGGTGCAGGTGGGCCTACAGATATTAATATGAGTGAGATCTCATTAGAGGAAGTTCATCAGATGTTTGCCGATATGGGTATTGGAGCTGGAGGACACTGGAAGCCCACAGACTGCACTCCTCGGTGGAAGGTGAGAGAATCAGTAAAGCATGTTACTATATATAATTTACTATATAATTTGGGCCAGGCAGATCGATAGTATTAGTGCTGATGTGTAACAAGGTAGTCTATTAGCTGAAGTCACTCACCTTTTATAGATGTTTTACCCAGAAATTATGCTGCAGTACTTGGTGGACACCTCCATTAATGGAATCCCTTTGCCTCGTGGCACTGTTGGTGCCCATTTACACACTTCTGTCCTGTAGCATTGTGTTAACATGCCTGTTACGTTGCATTAAGGCAGCCCATAAATTTGAATGATTTACCAACATGCTAGAATGGACCAAAGAACAAACATGCACAATTTTTAGCAACGCAGCTCACCACAACATGTGGTAGTGTATACTTGGGCATTGCGGTGTGCTGCAGTACATGTGCCTTTGCTTATTGCTTGAAGTGCCATTGAAAATAAATAACACCGCAATGCACCAACCTATATGTGGAGCATCGTGTGTTGCCACAATGTGTAGGTGTGAATGGGCCCCTTACTGTATCACTTGACTTTAGGACAAGTCGTGGAGTCTGAAATATACATTACTTCTAGGAATGGGGTGGCATGTGACTTTCTCCTCTACTGTGATGCAGTCCTAGATGCCTGAGTAGCCAATCTCCAGGTCCATGTGTTGTCTAGACAACCCTCGAACAGCAAACAAGCACAAGGCAAGAATGAGCAATGAGGGGAAAATGGGCAACGTGCAGGTTCACCTCATGAAGACCTTGTGATGCGCTTGGATGGGAGCAAGCATTCTGGACTACTTGTGAAAGAAGTGGCTGTGTTGCAGATAGGTGTCACATGTTTACAGTGCACAAATGTTAGGATCTAGTTGGGTGCTATTGGGGGTTCCTGTGAAGGGTTTTTCTTTCAAATATTTTCATCCCGGATTCTCACTCATCACTGCTACAGATGTTTCAGGGCCCAGTTCTGTTTCCCCATTACTATATCCGTAAATCAATGAGTAGTGTTACATACAATGCAGACCATCTTTCTGCTATTGTCAGCAGAATCGTCAACCATAAAATCTTTTGCCTTAAATTAATTTACCTCCAGTGCCTGATACTAGTTAAAAGCCAATCCAAAGACCATATTTATTTACAAAATGTAAATATCCAAGGCAGAGATGGTGGGATATCCATCATCATTTAGAACTTATTTCATGATGGATGCTGTCTGTGTTAGGCTGGGTAATTGCTGCTGTTTTAGGTGCCCACCTAGCATTTAGTAAAAGCTAAAAATGTCTGCATTGGGTGCTTGCCTGCACCTATTTCAGGATGTAAACTGAAAGAAGTCTAGACTAACAAACAAACTAACACATTTCTAACAAACTCTTTACGGTTAACTCGGTAACAAAGACCAGAAGACACCACCAAAAATTGGTGGGAAAAAAATGTCAACACACGGGGCGCAAGGGGTTCTTCACAGTTAGAGCGGTTAAGGTCTGGAACTCACTGCCGCAGGAGGTGATTTCAGCTAAGAGTGTGGAATCATTCAAGAAACTATTGGACGAGTTCCTCTGAGACCGTAACATATAGGGGTACAGGTACTCCTAAGACCAAAATTACACATGGACTCATACACCAGCTCAAAGATAAATGCACACACACAATAGGTTGGATGGGCTTATGTCTTTATTCAGCCTCAAATACTATGTAACTATGTATGTAGACAATATATGAAGATTTGTAAATAATTGTCCCAATATTCAATCATCTATGCCATGAGCAGGTGTATGTATTATGGGGCATGTTCATGCTCTGATCCATAGAGGGTTAGTGGGAGACATTTTCCAAAGGTCATTTCCATCTGTTAACTCCATCTTTATGGGCTTGGCAACATTTGTGCTCTCTAACAGTTTTTCCTGGGTTGTAAAATGGTATAAGGTACCATTTGAAGGGCTTTATGGGACGTGTTCTGTAGATAAGGAATCTAAGAAAATGATTGCCCAAGTTGTTTTATAAAGGTGCAATGAGGAACTATAAATGATCAGAGGCCATTATTTTAAAGGTTACTTTTTCAAATATCTTGGAATGCTGTTTGAAAACATTTGTTCAGTAATTAACTACCTTTTTCAAATGTTGTTCTTGCGCTTTTGTGGATTAGCAGCTTTTGCCATTACTGACTTACTCCAGTGCATGTTTGTGTATCTACTTGCAGCTAGGAAGCTGTATCTAGGACACACCCAGCAAATGCTTATTGAAGCTTAGAGTTTACAGGAAATGTTCATGGGAATTTTCCTCATGCACTTCACTAGTAAACGGCATTCATGGGAAATATATTTATATTAAATTAACAGCGAGAACCTGAACTCCAACAAGCATGTGCCCATAAGTAGCAGATGATCTAGGATTTTTATGCTGGCCACAGTGCACCAATAAAGAACCCTTTATGAAACAAAAAATACTCCTTTTAGTAAAGGAAGCCTAAATGTTTTTGAATGCTTATGTATACTCATGTTCAAGAAAAAAATCTATAAAAATATACATAGACACAAGTCCATCGAGTCCAACCTACAGAGATACGGGGGGAAAAAAAACAAGAGAAGAAAAGCTTAAACAGAATGCTATGCCCACAGCTACCCACTTTATGGGGTTTTTTTGTGTGTTTTTTTTTTTTTTAATTGGTTTGTGAATATTTGTGTTTTTGCCTTTTTATACCTCTAGGACAGGCTGGTGCTTTTTTCTGCCTAGCCATGGTGATTAAATAAAGTAACCTTTTGATGAGTTGCATTTAGGACCAGTGGACTTCTATCTGAGTATTGAACAAAAGAGAAGGTCGCCCGCTGCTCCTGTAAACTTTCTGCTGTCATCTCAGTTGTCTTAGACAAGGCTGTTAAGATTCCTATGGGCGTTGACATGCCAGGATTGTTATTTTCACTAGAGCAAAGAAAGTGCATTTGGTGCCTGTTGAGTCTTCTCCCTGCTTGATGGCTATAAACTTGCGTGTTTCACCAATCTCAGGTCTGCAGCACTAATTTAGGACTGCAACTAATGATTATTTTCATATTCGATTAGATGGCTATTCGGATTAAAAGAATTAAATGCCATCCTTAATTTAAAATAAAATACACAAATGCATTGTTGCACACACAAAGCTTCAGAATAAAACTGCATGCACAATATTTTGCAATTGCAATGCACTGGGACGCACAGCATTGCGGTACCGTGCATTCCAGTGTAGGGGATCACACTGTGGGTGGGTGCCCTGTCTGGGGTGCCATTGAAATGACTGGCACTGCAACGCACCTCCTGCAGCAGAATTTATCAGGCCAAAAGCAAAAAATACTTTTTTTTTTTTTTTTTTTTACAACCATTTATAATTTTATTTTTTTAAATAATTGTATTGTAAGCACATGGTGCATGAGTAGCTTCAGCCAGGGAATGTCGGCAGCCAGTGGCAAGATTCTGCAGACAGCAGCTGAATGTAAATACAACAGGTAGTGGGCTGGTGTAATTTGGCCATTTCAAATTACAATATCAGGCTGGCTATTGCATCCGCCCACTGCTTGCTGTGCCCTCCTCCCAGTGTGGAGGAGAGAGCTAGGGGATCCAACCTACTAATCGATAATGAGGATAGTTGACAACTATTCTCATCAATTATTATCAAGTAATCGAATAGTTTGTTGCAGCTCTACAGTAATTTACTACAAGCTGGGTTATCCTAGAATTATATAACTGCAGATTAACATAAAACCCAAAAGAACCACACAAACCTGTTAGACTCGCGCATAAACAAGCCCCAAAACTCCAACGTGTGATATTGACTCATTAGCTTCAAATTTTCTATGTGGTCATATTCAATTATCACTAATGGCAAACCTTTTTAGTTATATTTGGATAAGGTGGTAAGGGGTTAGAACCACTGTCCAGTGTCCTCGTTGGGGAGATTTATTCTCTCCAACTGTCCTAATCACCAATGTCACCAGGAATGAAAGTGAAGGTAAAGCCAACATTTTAAAGAGGAAATATTCCACTGGGGACACTTGTTTCTGTGACAACTGTGTAAGAGAGGATTTCCCACATTAGATATTCTCTGGAAGACAGGAAGTGAAGGTAAATCTCGCCGATGAGGCACATATAGCAAAAAAAAACTACCTGTGGTTTTTCACCTTACCCTACTTTATCCAACATAAAAGAAAAAGTTGTGACTTAGATATATTTTAAATTCCTCCTTTCATATTTATTTATGTGCTTATAATTGATACATATATTATAAATATACGCAAGGTGATTATATACCTCCAAAAGAAAGCTCTTTCTGTCCCCAGAAAATGTTTTGTCTGTCAGATGGGTGAAGCCCTGGACACGCCTCAAGCAACCCTAATGTAACAAATCTTCTTTTCGAACACTTATTGTTTAATTACAATGAAGAACTGTGCAGTTTTTTTTTTATTGGAGCAAATTATGTTTGCTCAACTTTACATTGATCTGTCAAACGAAATGATCCTAGGAAGATTAGAGAGAAAAGTTTCAGCATAATGACTTAATCCCCTCTGCTTTAGCCTTAATCGATGTCATAGCTGTAACATGGATTAGATTAAATACAGAAATGTGTTTTCAAATGTCTTCTATTGTGGCTTTATTGTTCTAAAAAGGTTAGTCGACGTGTCCATTATTCCTCTGATTCTACAAATGTGGATGATAGAAAAGGTGAAGCCATGTTTCATAGTGACCAATCAGATTGGATGGTAAACTAGGGTTGAAAAAATCCCAGGAGCCAGGTAGCCAATGCTCTTTAGGCCTCGTTCACACCTGAACGTTTTGTAGCGCGTTCTATGCTCGACGAACGCTCTACAAAACGCTCAAACATCTAAATCCCATTGTATTCAATGGGTCTGGTTCACACCTTGGCGTATTTCAGCCTGTCCCTAACGCGCTACAAAACGGCCCACGCCTGAAAAGGTACATGTACTACTTTGGGCCGTTTTTGTTGCGCGTTTCCATTGGGATACAGCCAAGTAGCCCTCGGAAACGCGGGTTTGTCGCGCGATTATTTTACCGCGAATCGCGGTTAAAAAACCGCGCGACAGACGCGCACATGCAATACGCCTAGGTGTGAACCAGGCCTTAGAAACGACGGCTGGTGCCTAACTTTTGAGCTTTTCTCTAGTTGTTGTCACGGGAGCTGGCTCATAAAAAAAACAAATTAAGCTTGCTCCTGGATTGGACACACTGGCTCCTAAATTCAAGATTAATTTGTCCAACATTGCTGTACACACATCCCTGGGAAAATGATTCATTGTGTTGGGCATTGTCCAAGTTTTATAGAAAGAACCCTGTGCATGTTGTTCTTGTCAGCACAGTTACATTGGCACAGGACTATCTTCCTGTTTGATTGTTAACCTTTATCTCTGTGTTCTTTGAAATATGTGAACTTTAGTCTATCATTTTATAAGTAGTGAGATCAATATTCTTCCTGGAATTACCTCCTGTCCCTTTACAGTAACTGGCAAGTGTATCTGGTTTCCACCGTCCACCCTCATGTAACTTGTATCTGATTGTACATTACGATTAGTAATGTGCAGGGCAGGTATGTGCATGTAAGAGTGATGAGTCTTCATTCTTGATGTACATGCTTGAAATGCTGTTGGGTAATTAGGGACCCAGTAGTGTTTACTTTGTCACTAATGGCAGAGTGTTACCTGAATACAGCTTTGGCTGCTATATGCTCTGGCTAATGTGTGTTGCTTTTTGTTTTGTCTTGCACACGCAATCATTTAGAAGGAAATAAACTTTAAAATAACTTGTGCAACGAAAAGGAATTTGCTTTTCAAGGAAGCAGAGATTAAAAATGGCCTTGTATTCATTCCCCTTGTGGGAATAGTTTATAAATAGTTAATCTCAATAAAACTGCATTCCAGAGTTACTCATGCCACTCTCTGATGCAGACATAAGCAGTATACGTTGTATTTTGGAGCTTATGTCAGGGTTTCATTGAAGCCCTGTGCCACATTCATGTACATGTTATGAGATCTTAGATACTTAGGGTTTGGTGCAGCCTCTGAGCCAATGAAGTTCTCTTGCTTACACATGTGCTCGCTAGCAGCATGCTAACAGATGGTGAAAGCAGAGGGATGAGCTCATCAGTCTTCTCCTTCATTGTCCCGTGGCAAGCTGGGGGTAGAGAGGTGATCAGCAACCTGGCTGTGCTGTATAACTCTCAAGCCTGGATGGACAGAAATATCAAGTCTTTGAGAGATAAAACGGCTCCATCATACACATTTCAGCAGTATTTGTCTGTTTCTCTAAACTTCAATTTAAATAATAATGACATTTTGTAAACCATGAGCTTATCATTGCAGCATCAGCCAAATTAAGGCGAAGTGTTTCTCCATCTCAGTCAGGTTTTGTTTGGTAATACAAGTTGTAAATTGTTAGAATTAGCAGTTTTTACACAAATTGAATATATTTCAAGTTTTTTTTAGTCTAGTGAACTTGGCAACTGTTGCACAGGACTACAAAGCAGGAAGGAGAACCTATATATGTGATAGCAGCAAAGAGAGCCTGTGTATGTAATAGCAAGGAGCAGAGCCTGTATATGGAATGGCAGGGAGCAGAGCCTGGATATGGAATGGCAGGGAGCAGAGCCTGGATATGGAATGGCAGGGAGCAGAGCCTGGATATGGAATGGCAGGGAGCAGAGCCTGGATATGGAATGGCAGGGAGCAGAGCCTGGATATGGAATGGCAGGGAGCAGAGCCTGGATATGGAATGGCAGGGAGCAGAGCCTGGATATGGAATGGCAGGGAGCAGAGCCTGGATATGGAATGGCAGGGAGCAGAGCCTGGATATGGAATGGCAGGGAGCAGAGCCTGGATATGGAATGGCAGGGAGCAGAGCCTGGATATGGAATGGCAGGGAGCAGAGCCTGGATATGGAATGGCAGGGAGCAGAGCCTGGATATGGAATGGCAGGGAGCAGAGCCTGGATATGGAATGGCAGGGAGCAGAGCCTGGATATGGAATGGCAGGGAGCAGAGCCTGGATATGGAATGGCAGGGAGCAGAGCCTGGATATGGAATGGCAGGGAGCAGAGCCTGGATATGGAATGGCAGGGAGCAGAGCCTGGATATGGAATGGCAGGGAGCAGAGCCTGGATATGGAATGGCAGGGAGCAGAGCCTGGATATGGAATGGCAGGGAGCAGAGCCTGGATATGGAATGGCAGGGAGCAGAGCCTGGATATGGAATGGCAGGGAGCAGAGCCTGGATATGGAATGGCAGGGAGCAGAGCCTGGATATGGAATGGCAGGGAGCAGAGCCTGGATATGGAATGGCAGGGAGCAGAGCCTGGATATGGAATGGCAGGGAGCAGAGCCTGGATATGGAATGGCAGGGAGCAGAGCCTGGATATGGAATGGCAGGGAGCAGAGCCTGGATATGGAATGGCAGGGAGCAGAGCCTGGATATGGAATGGCAGGGAGCAGAGCCTGGATATGGAATGGCAGGGAGCAGAGCCTGGATATGGAATGGCAGGGAGCAGAGCCTGGATATGGAATGGCAGGGAGCAGAGCCTGGATATGGAATGGCAGGGAGCAGAGCCTGGATATGGAATGGCAGGGAGCAGAGCCTGGATATGGAATGGCAGGGAGCAGAGCCTGTATATGGAATGGCAGGGAGCAGAGCCTGTGGATCTGTGTCGCTGGGATGGGGACACAGAGTTTTATGGCTCCGTGTAAAGTGCTGAGCATGTTGCCATGCTTTAGATGAATCAGTAAAAAATGCTGTCGCTGCCCATGCTGCTGTTGGGCGATAGAACTGTTTCCTTTTTGCTCGGCAGCTGTGTATAAAAACAGATCAATGATTTCCATGTTTTAAAGATCATCCTGAGCCCCATAACTTGTTTCTCTGATTTGTTTGTCAAATGTTCACCACGCAGCAGTCATATGTATATGTGTTATCATATGTTATGTGTTTATTATATGTGTAACCACGGAGAAGTCATATGTATATGTGTTATCGTTTTTGCAGGTAGCGATCCTGATTCCATTCCGAAATCGCCATGAACACCTGCCGATTTTCTTCCGCCACCTGATACCCATGCTGCAGAGACAGCGCTTAGAATTTTCCTTCTATGTCATCGAACAGGTAAATTCTACAGCAAACTAGCCCGGATCTTCTCCCTATGTTCTATACAGAGACTCCGAAGCCACACTTTCATTATACAGTTTTACAGGTACAACCCCTGTCAGCTTGTTTTTTTTTGTCATTTGTGTCCCATTGGGGAGATTTCCCTTGACTTCCTGTCTGAAAGCCATGAGCGGAAATCCCTCCAAATAGAGGGAAATCTCTGATGGTCAGCAGGGTCAACACAACTAGTGTCACCACTTGAAGATTTCCCATCTTTTCCTGTTCTGGTGTCGACCCAAAATATGGGGATTTTCTTTCACTTTCAGTGATCACGGTCACCAGGACAGATAGAGAGGGTGAATCTCCCTAATGGGAACACAGGCAGGAATAAAAATCTGACAGATGTTCTAATCCTTCCACTCTAAACTAAAAAAAAAGGTTTTGGCTTCAGTTACACTTTAATACTCCATTATTATTAACTAGTATTTTGTAGGGCTGCAACAACTAATCGACATAATCGATTATAATCGATTATTGAAAAAGTTGTCAACTTTTTCAATAATCGATTAATCGGCTTCCGATCAGTTGGCCCTGTTCACGGCTCCACACACGCTGCGCGCCGCACCTCTTCCCCACCCCATGCTCAGTATTCTTTTTTTTTTCTCTAAGTCCCCCTACACACCTGGGTGTTCCATGAAAGCGTACCCAACATGGGGGAAAAAACTCTCATGGAATGCGTTAACAACGTGCAACGGGCTTGCAGTGCTATTACCAGTTAATGGCACGCAAACCTGCGGGGAAAAAAACACGAGATGCTATATGAGAATTTTCTACATGACCTGCTTTCCTGCATTTGTCACGTGTGCATTGAAATAAATGGGCAACGTGTGGCAAATGCAGGAAACAAACGCGTGTGAACGTAACATGCAAACCCATTATGCTTGGGTGTAAATGGGGACTGAGAGGGCATCTAGATTTCGGCATGTCTGTGTATATTTTTTAAAAAGTGTATCTAAAGCCATACATTGCCATGTCCTGCATAGAGTGGCGATTGGTTAGATCCCCTGTGCAGTTTATATTGCTGCCTGTGGCACCACCGGGAAGAGTTGCCCTCTCGGGACTGAAAGTGAGGGGAAATCTAAAATGTTACGTTGTCACAGGAATAGGTCAGAAAATGTTTCCTTGGGGAAATTTGATTCGGTAACACTTGTCTAAGAGGAGATTTCCTCTGACATCCTGTTGTATCTGTGGGGCAGGAAGTGAAGGGAAACCTTCCCAATGGGACACAGATGGCAAAGAACAACCCTGATAGAATGTTTTAAACATTTCCCACTTTTGGCTTTAGATATACTTTAAACCAGTGGTTCTCAACCTGTGTAACCTCAGGACCCACATTTGTCCTTGGTCATGAAGTCGCGACGCAAGTCGCACCGCATTGGAACGCACGGCATTGAGGTACCGCACGTTCCGATGCGGGCAATCAAACTGTGTACAGGAGATGCGTTTGGGGTGCCGTTCAAATGAATGGCAATGCAACACAACTCCCACACCAGAATTTGCGGTAGGTGCGATTTATGCGTGGTACAATGCAGTAATCGCAATGGACTGTGCAATTAACGCTCTGTACTAGTGTGAACGGACCCTCAAAAATACTGTCAGACACACACAACCACAGACACAATCTCTCACACTCACATACACACTTCACAATAAAATACATTTGATTTCCTTTTTTTAAGATCCACCCAGTCTCCCTATCATATCGAGAACTGTGGTGGATCCTCAGCCTGAGGTCCAGTGGGGGCTGCAGTGCTGTGACAGAGCTCCATCCATATTGCCATGTTCTCAGGTCCCCCAAAAGAGCAGGGGACCTCAAAAACCGTGGTGGTGTAAAATGTCAATCAGTGTCCCCTGTCACAATGTCTCCTGTCAGTGCAGAAGCTGGGGAGGCATTAGCAGGGCTGCGCTGCAAGTAGAAAACTTGCAGCACAGCCCTTCTAAAGCCCCCTCCAACAGACCCCCCCCCCCCCTTCTGCACTGACTGGAGACAATATGACAGGGGACACTGGTGGGCATTGTGTGGGCTTGGAATACATAATGTTCATCAGCGTCCCCTGTCATAATGTCTCCTGTCATTGCAGAAGGGGGGGTATGTAAGGGGCATTAGCAGGGACTCTGTTGCAAGTAGAAAAGTCAGCACTACACAGCAGAGGCGTAACTAGAAACCTAGTCTTCCCC
>NW_017306459.1:1667258-1693156 GCF_000935625.1 Nanorana parkeri
AGCAAATCCCGGCAGCCTTTCTATTCATTAATACATCCCTGCCGTGATTGTGCCTCGACCCGTGATTGCCGTGATTGCGCCGCGACCCGTGATTGCCGTGATGGCGCCGCGACCCACTGCAGAAGGGCTCGCGACCCACTTTTGGGTCGCGACCCATGAGTTGAGAACCACTGCTTTAAACAATATTCCATTTCACTATGTTTATTGAAGTTTGCAAAATACAAAGCACAGATTAATAGATGGCAACAAACAACTAATCATCGTGATAAGAGGCATCATCAATTAAGGGATTAAACCAGGAATAGAATGGAAGACTCAAGTGTGTAGTGATGCAAATGCCAAACATACCTCCATGAGCATCAAGAGGGAGGCATTCACAGAGATATTGTGAGTAGAACAAGGCATGTTGGATAGAAGATGAAGATATAAAAAGTTAGAGGTAGAAAGGAAGGAGAGCAGCAGCCCCGGATGTAAGTAAGAAAGGGGTGTGTATACAGATGTGTCAATACAGGAGAGAGAATATTGAGTGGTCTAAACCAGGAAGGGCTAGAGGGGGATCCATGGTGTCCGAACCTTTTTTACGGTTTTTTAAGTGAGGATGCCAGAAAGTTGTTCATTCACGAAGAGGCCTTGCATGCGTTGTTTAAAATCTTCATACGGAGTAGTTTGTTTTTTTGGGGAGTGAGCAATAGTTTGCTTAGCTGTTAGAAATATGAAGTCCACTAGCCTTTGTTGAGAGCGATTTAAGCAATCGTCGTTATGATGGAGTAGAGCATGCCAGGGTTCCCTCCGAATGTTGACATGAAATGATAAAGAATAAGTCTATATATTTTCATCCAAAAAACGAATAACAAAGGGACGGGACCACAAGATATGCATGACATCACTGTCTATGCTTCACCCCCTAATGCAATGACTAGGGTACGTGGGCAGAAGGTGCGTGATCCTAGATGGGACCAGATAGCACCTTCCATCCAAAAATGAATATATACAAGCCTGTTTAATGAAGGGCTGCAAAAAGCATTGTGAATGTGGCTGGTTGTAGATTGCTAGGTCACGTTTTAGAACACCACTTGCAATTTTTGCCTTGTGTTAGTAGACTTGCAGATATTTCTGCTGTCGTCACAACGGTGTGTGTGTTTGGTTCCTCGTTTGTGTTGACTGCACTTGTAGAACAGCAGGTGGGCATTATGTGTAACATGAACTCTGAGAAATACCTTCAGAACAATGGAAGGCATCATGCTCCCGACACATGTGTGTAGAGGAGTAAGTGGAGAGCTGGAAGTGATGATGTATTTATCAGAAGTCAGCTGTAGACTAAAAACCTGTTTATGCTGAAATACAGGTTATGTTTTTAGATGTTATGTTGACATTATGCAATTTTGTAGCGTGCAAGTTTTTTTGACACTCCTTTTGACTGCTCGGCATGGGCGGATGTTGGTTTCCCTGGCCTTACATTCGTGGGCATAAATCGCATCCAAATGCAGCAATACTTGACATTGGCCCCATTCCTTCAATGATGTTTGGGTGTAGGTTTAGCTGTAGAGATATTCACTGAAGTCATTTTGAGAACCTCAATCAGCACTTGTTACGGGAACAGGACATTCTGCCATGTGGTGGATACCATTTTAAAGAAATACATGTAATATGTGTAATGATTGCACAATAATTGGTTTTATAATACCTCTAGTAAAAGAAGAACTTTTTTTCTTTCATTAACCTTTGCAGTGAGGCTAACCCCACACTGCAAGGGTTAACTGCTCGTTTTGGTCTAGTACTAAAAATAACAAAGTTATACTCACCCTGATCCACTGAGCCAGCTTGCTCCTAGACCGGTCCCTTCAGCCTCTCTACCCCTCCTTTGCAGTGGTCTAAGGTCCTGTGAATCATCATATTCTATATACAGTGTATTGGACGTGAGGACACCAAGGGAGAGTCCATTGCTGCTTCAGCGAGTGCTGTCCCAGCAGGCCGGCTCTGAGGATCAGGTGAGTATAATATCTTTTTTATTTTCAGCACTAGACCAAAACAAGCAGTTGACCCTTGCAGTGTGAGGTGTAGCCCCACTGTAAGGGTTAATAATAAAAAAAAAAATACCCAGAGTTCTTTAATGTGCACAGATCTAGTCCTGTCAGTATTGTGGGTTGTCTACTATTTTTAAGCAACAGATTGTTTGTAATGGTCCCATCTGCTCTCTGTCTGCTGTGACAGATGAGTTTTACAGCCAATGTTAGTTGGAATGGGATCTGTCAAATTACTGGTAGCTTCCCTGGGGGTCATTGTGGCTCTATCACGTAGTTTTCCATCAATCACTGGCGCATTGTCTGTTTGATGGGCTGTTATGATGGCCATACACCTAGCAATCCAATGGTTTGATGAATTGATTTTTCAAGAACTTGCCTGTCTGTAGCGGTGAATCTAGTTACAAAGTCCCACGTCCAGGTTTGTGTGGCAGTACGCTGTAACATGTTTGTATAACTAGAAATAAAATGTTTTCCCTGTGTGTCGGCCGTGGTAAAACGTAAGTCTCTCTAAATCTTTTTTATTCTTCCTTTACAGGCTGGCACTCAAACATTTAATCGAGCAATGCTGTTTAATGTTGGGTTTAAAGAAGCCATGAAGGATCGAAAATGGGACTGTGTCGTCTTCCACGATGTAGATCACATTCCTGAAAGCGACAGAAATTATTATGGTTGTGGAGAAATGCCACGCCATTTTGCAACGAAACTTGACAAATACATGTACATGTAAGTTGAAGGTTTTTTGGGGGGTCTTAACATAACACTAAGTTATGTTTATCAAAAAAATATTGTCTTTTCTATATTGTCTTGTAGCAGCGTGGCATCTAGAGCTTATTTTACCCCTTTCGCTGCCCGAACCCTTTCCCCCAAACCGCCCCCAGTTTTCATTGCACGTGTGATAACATGCACATTTTAGGCCTGAAGATTACGTTAAACCCCCAAAATGATATATTTCATAGATATTTATAAATGTAGAGACCCTGGAGAATAAAATGGTGTGAGCTGCAATTGTGTTTATGTCCCATAATATTAGCACAATTGTTTATCAAACCTCTAACTAACATGATTAACCCAATGGTCCTTAGTGTTCCATATTTAAGTGCATAGCTGACATGATTGTCCTAGTAAGCTCAACGCGTTTCGCAATTATAGCTTCTTTAGGGGATCGATAATTAGTTGTCATGCATAGGCAGTGCCTGAGATAAAACCAATTGTGAGGAGGATCGAGATACTTGGGTGGCTGGGAAACAGCCAACCACCACATCCCATCCTTCGTTGTGCCTGGGATCCTGGGGCATCAGGGGGCGGAGCTCCTGGGAATAGCAAGATGGCCCAGTTTACCCTGCTGGGATGGTTTCTATAGGAGGCATATAGTAAGCAGTGGCCTCAATTCAGTGACGTAGTTGTCCTGATCACTCCACCTATTGAATAGAGAGGATAGGATAGTTCTAAAAATTGTAATCATGGGCCTAAATTCCTATATATCTCGACATTTTTGCTTCTCATCTAAATATATTTTTATTTTTATATATGATTGAAAGTGTACGTATTTGCCTTTGGCAGTTGACGTGAGCCAGTCATTTAGTGGGTATATTCCAATCGGAACATCCCTTAGTCTAGTCTGTAGAGTGTTTTGATTTTCAACAATAGTATTAGTGCCTGTGAAAGAAGTTGCTACAATTTTGCTACAATCTGCTGTAACATAAAATTGCAGTTCATAAGTGTATGTGTACAAATAAGATCAGTGTTAGTGATAACCCTTAGTGGATTGCAATTGTAGCAAAAGCTGTGTATAGCATGTGTATGTGAGATGTTGAATCAAATGATATAAGGTATCATTTAGTGTTTCAACTGACCAGTATCAAATCAAGACTTAAAATTGAAATGGCAGCAAGCTACAGTATCCAATGATGGCTCTAGAAATATTGCTTTCACTCCAGTTTGTCGGTCGATGCTTAACATATGTGGCGCAATCACTGTTTTCTGAAATAGGTGCAGCCAACGCGTATGCTTATTTATGGGGGGCTTAAGATGTTTGTTTTATTGGTTCATTTTAATGACATTCCTGAAACAGGAAGTGATGAACAGCCTATTGCTTCATTGACTGCATGGACGATGAGCTAATGAATGATTTGCTGATCGTCCCCTGCCCTCCTCACTGACTCCTGCCATGAACATCCCAGGCACCCAGGAGGGGCAGCAGAGCCTGGGATAAATGAAGGGGACTGACACTTTCAACAGGCTGTAGAAATAATCAAGCTTTACAGAACCCAAGTCCCTGCTAACAGAAAGCTGTCAGTCTGCAGAAGGAATGTAAACAAGGTCCCTGCTGCCGCTGGCATAAGCCTTATGACATTGAAAGGGTTAAAGTGAGAGTCCACGATAACAACTTAAAACAGAGGTCAAATTCTTATGTATTTACATATACACTATATTGCCAAAAGTATAGGGGCGCCTGCCTTTACACACACATGAACTTTACTGGCATCCCAGTCTTCATCTGTAGGGTTCAATATTGAGTTGGCCCACCCGCTGCCGCTATAACAGCTTCAACTCTTCTGGGAAGGCGTTCACAAGGTTTAGGAGTGTGTCTATGGGAATGTTCTACTTGAGACATGGAGAGAGGAATCTTGTTTCTGTAGATGCTTTATAAACATTTCAATAAATGGGGCAGATTATTATATGTTGTCTCTCCAGATCTTCACAGCTTCTTGGTGACTGTGAAATTGTTCCTTCTTCTATGTGTATGGAAGTATGACAGCCGTCAACTCTTCATACTAAAGGATTTAACGGAGCAGTAAAAGTGTTAAATTTAGCCAGAGCCCCTGTACAGAAGGCACTCCCTGGAATTAGTCATATGACTTTATGGTTTCCATTAAAAGTGCCAGTATTTTTGTCTATGATTTCAGTGTACTGAATGCTATAAAAAAATTGCTACTCTGTGCCAATGTACATAAGAGTGTGGCTTCTGTTGAAAGCTCTATTGTAGCTCTGTTATAAATTCCTTTTACTGGATTTTATTGTGTCTCCACAACATTGTTATCACTGTTTACGGTTGCTTTGTTGCCAAAGATGTGCACTGGAAGAGCCAAGAAGAAGCCAACTTGTGTTGCTATCAAGTATTTCCTTTACTGGCCCTTCCATTAGCCTGTGCTATTTCATTAGTGCTGGTTACTCATACACTGCTAACCTAACCATAACTCCAATACTGGGATGATATACTCATTGGCTGTATTGGTATGAAAGAGCTTTAATCAGACGTTACTTTTGGCGAGCCCGTTTCCCGGAAGGTCATCAATTGATTCGATTTCCAATAGATTGCTTATGTAGCAAGATGACAACACTGGGCTAGAACACTGAAACTTATTTAAGTAGAATGATGTGTTATTAGCTCTGCAACCCTTAACTTGCTGTCCAGTACAGGATCACAAGGGACAGAGTAATCTGCAGCAGCTGTCAATCTACTTGCTTGGGGAAGGGGTTAAAGGGGAGTAGGGAGCATGGCTGTGGCTTACCTTTCTTTGTTTGTGGACATGCACACAGCTTACTAGCACACACAAGGCTCCATAGGACCCTGCACTGGAAAGGAGCCACCCTAAAACAGAATATCAGGACCAGTGCTCAGGAAACCAGCTGATTCTGCAGGAGATTAAAACTTTTAGGCATGAAGGAGCAGCATCGGTTGTATGTGATGTAATGGCATAAAAAACCTTTTCACTTTAATATCACTTCCATTGAACCTGAGTTGTTTTTCATAATTTCCACAGGGCAGGTTAGAAAATGAAAACTCATCCAGCATTGGTTTTCTCTCCCCATTTTTGCCGATTCATTGGTTTTATTATTGAATTTTACAATGATATATGCAATAATCCACTCCTACGTGTTTAGAAGGTAGATGGTTAAGAGGAATTTGTCCTAAAGCATTTTATCGGACCCCTGGGGCACCACATCAGTCACAGTGCAGTTAAACAGACTCCGCTTTGCTAACCCCAGAAGTGTTATTTTGTCAGGAGTCAGCAAATAGACTTTTCCATCAGGGACTTTGCACGTAGATATCATGATTCAGGACAAATGCCATTCTGAGAGTATATGTTAGGAAACAAAACAATTGTGATTACACCTGGAAATGGTGGTAGAAGCCTTTCCCATACTCGGGGGCCACTAGTTCTGTGGTAGAAAGGCTGAATCACTGAACTCTGTAGTACTTGAATCATGGCTGCTTCCAAGATGGGCTATTCACACCAAGTCTTTGCCATATGACAGGGCATCTTTATTATTGGTAATCGGGAAAATGGAAAGCCATTACACTGTAATGGTGTTAGAGAGATGCAAACAGTCTTTTTGCTACTTCTGTGTCAACTGGAAATCGCCTCTAGAATTGCCTGCTTAAAATTGCTGTTGGGTTAATTTCCTATTTATTGTTTTTCTACTTGTGTAAAATGACCAAAGGGAAGAAGGGGCTTCTTTTAATTGGCCCCCGTGTATTACCATGAAACTAAACTACATTTAGCATTTTAGTATGAAGTCGTTCCATTTCACTTATGCTGGTGCATTACTAGATCTACCACCAGGTGAAGCTACAAGGAAAATCTGCACTGGAACATTTCTTCCCCATGAAAACCCAGGAGATACAAGAAAGGATCTGCCCTATGTCATAATACAGGATTGTCTAATACAGTGAGGGGGTTCACAGTTCTCCTGGCAGACCTTTTTTAATTAGGATCACTGAGACCTTATCCCAACAACTGTATTCTTTAGAAACCTAGCACACATGATATTACATATTAAAGGAAAAAAGCTGTATAAGAATCACATGTTGATTCAAGTCTCTTTTGTTTTTCTTATGAGCATTCAGTTTCAAGCGTATGGTAAGACTTAATACATTATACGTTACAAAATAAACTAGCTTGGGTAGTTGGTATGTTTAGCGAAAAAAAAATACAGTCTTGGATGGTTTATTCTTTGAAATGCAGTCAGGCTGGACACCTACTGGACCCTCTAATTCTTGAATTTCTTCTCTCCCATCAGTCTACCATACGACGAGTTCTTCGGAGGAGTGAGTGGTTTAACTGTGGAGCAGTTTAGAAAGATCAATGGATTTCCCAACGCATTCTGGGGATGGGGAGGTGAAGACGATGATTTGTGGAACAGGTAGGTTTCCCACCAGCCCAAAAGCAGGATATCTACCTTGACATTATCATGTTAAAAAATACACATTGCATAGTCTACTAATGATACTTTGGTTCCTTAGCTGTTCTATTCGCTTGCTTGGCCTTCTTTCCCTGATTGTTGCTGTTTATTGCTATTTCAAGGGTGCATTATGGTGGCTTCAATGTATCAAGACCTGATGGAGACCTTGGGAAGTACAGGTCGATTCCTCACCATCACAGAGGAGAGGTCCAATTCTTGGGACGGTAAGTGTACTCTGGTCACTTTATTTGGGATGTAAAGCTGATTTCTCCATAACAAACAACATGTAGCCAGGGTACATTGAATGCTTCATGAGCCAGTGCATGCTGAATAAAATTGTCATTAAATACTATTTTCAAAGTTGATGGCTTCACTGCCATAGCTTGCAATATCATAATGGCTTGAAGGTTTTGCTTTAAAGTGAAACTGTGCTTTTCCCATGTAAAGGCTTCTCCCTTAGCAGCACATGTTCATTCGTTCTTTAATCCCCTGCTGCTCCGGAGAGTTTAGCCTCTTACTATGGAGGATTGTGTGGCTCGCCTTATGTGACCCCACCAGTGCTTGTTGATTGGCCCATTACTGTCCCATGCAGGTCGGGAGACAGTCAGTCAGCCCTGTGTAAGCTCTGACTGGAAATCTGACTTCAGCTTCCACAGGGCTGTGTTTGTTTAATTTATTGTCCATTGAGTGACACAGAAGTAGTAATCATAGATGTCTGGGGTTATGCAGCTGTCTTAAGGGGGTGAACACTAGCAACCCCCCCCCCAAAACAAAACGCCCAATAAAAGCCAGCCCCCGTATAACCCCGTACAAAGACGTGCGGCCTTCGTTTCCTAAGTGTCCTAGGAGGTCGGTTGCAGTTTCCTCAGCTCAACCCATAACAGACTGGTGTGCTAATCTGCTTCTGTCTAATTTTCCCCTAGATCACATTTGGATAATAAAAGGCAGCTGCAGCTTTATATTAACTTTGCCTAAATCCACAGCCTTCTCAGCGCTGGCCACTGCCTTCATAGGCTTCAATTGAGCTGTATGCTGAGTCTCAGCGTATGGCCCATTCAAGCCTATCGCAGTGTGCTTGCATGGCAGATTTTCACCAGACAGGACGTAAACGCTGAAAGAGGCCGCAGTGCTGGATATGAGGTATATAAAGCAACTTCCTGAGGATGGAATGCTAACATAGTGTAGCTTGGGGGAGTTTATACTTTATATATGTACAGTTACCCTCTAAGCCAGTGGTTCTCAACCTGTGTAACCTCAGGACCCACATATGTCCTCAGTCATTAAGTCGCGACCCAAGTCGAACTGCAATGGAACGCACGGCATTGTGGTACCACGCATCCTTGTGCGGGTGATTGAACTGTGGGCGGGAGGTGCGTTTGGGGTGCCATTCAAATGAATCGCACTTTGCACACCAGGTGGCTGCTCAGCACGAGAATTGACAGTGCTGTGCTAGGAGGAGGTTGAGAAGCCTCTCGCCTAGAAAAGTGGAAGGCATGCAGTGACCCACTGAACACAGGGTCGCGGCCCAATTTTGGGTCACGACCCACCAGTTGAGAGCCAAGGCTCTAAGCAACTCTTGAGGCAGTAGCTGCTGTGAACAGTCTAGGAGCTCTGTGAATTTTGCATGCACTATTTTCGATAATGAAATAAGATGAGAGAGTAAGACTGCTGATGCTGAACTGTTTCTTTACTCCCTGCAGATACAAATTGCTACGATATTCTAAAGAACGTCAGTATCTTGATGGGTTAAATAATTTAATATATGCCCCAAATATAATTATAGACAAGTTGTATAAAAACATCACTGTAAACCTTGTGCCAGAGCTGGCTCCGGTGAAAGACTACTAATGGGAATGCTCACTGTCCAACGTCAATGGGATGCCTATCAGAAGAGGAACAATATTGCTATGAAACTGATGGACCACCTTCTACGTGATACTAGTGACCGATATCAAATTCCAATTCTCTGAATGTGTGACCATGCATTACGTCTCAAGCCAGCAGCTGCTATATCAATGTTTACAGCAGAAGACTGCTCCTAATGCAAGCCTTGTCTCACCAAATGCTCTACACTTCCACCTTTCACTCCACTGTGCAGTGAATTTAGTTCATCACAGGTTTTGCTTTCTATTTTTGCACCGATATACTGCTTTTTTTTTTTTTCATTTATGGCCTTAAAAAAAAAAAAAAACAGGCCTTTTTTTTATTGTTTTTTTTTTTTGTATTTGACAGGTGTATATGTTTATGTATATATCAGTTTGGTTTGTGTAAATACATTGGTAATTTTTGTGTGTATATATGTGTAGATACATTTATGTATACACATAATGGATTGATGTAAAATTGCTCCAACTATTTTTAATGACCTCTGTTTTACATCTTTGCATGTCTTTACTGTATTAATGTATTTTTTTTTTAACATTGTGTCTTTTTTTTTTTAATAGCGCAAAGAGCAGCGATACACTGTAACCTCAACCATTCAAAATTCATCTTTCAGCTCAGGCTAGCAAAAGCTGATTTGGATTGGTTGGCATGAAGTGATGGGCACTGCTGTTCTTTGCAGTTTATTAAATAAAGGCCTTTGCATGACAAACACATGTAAATATTAGAATTTTAAAAAAAAGTTTAAGCCTAATGTAAAATGAAGGAACTGCTTATAACTTTATGGCCAGCTATGACTGTAAACTGTTATAATGGTTTTGTGAGCTTACGGCCTTTCGTTAGGGGTTAATTCTGAACACTGAGAGAAAAGGGATGTGTATGTTTTTAAGTTCAGTCTTGGCAACTGTGGTACAGAATGTACAGATAACCCCCGTCTCCCATATCATTTGTAATGGTATAATTTATTCTATGGCATCGTCATTGTATAATATATACAAAAACATTTTTACATATCATACATACAGGTTGTCAAAAACTATCTGTGCCAACTCTACGTCAGGGAGCTGATGCCAAGAATAAATTTTTCTTTTTTGTGTTGTGTTTTTAGGTTGCTAATTTATTTTTGAGTTTTTTTTGTTTTTATACTGTGTATTTTTTTTATTTGCAGCAAATTTACTTCTTGTGAAACTCAGAATGAGCCAAAATATGTTCTTCTATTGAAGAAATACATATTATATTGGTGATGATGTTTTCTAAGAGTACAGTATATATATATATCACATTGCTTCAATGAATATATTGAGTACTTCAGACTCCATTTTTTGGAGTCTTGAGTTTGATGTAACTGCTACTTCTTTTTATTTTACTAGGAACGACATAATACTTGTGCTGACAAATGCTAGGGAATTTGCTGTCCAGTTGAAAACTGTTTTAATATCCAAAGGCTCCGTTGGCAATAATGCCATTTCCATGCCTTGAGAATTTGTAGAAGGAGCATGAAGGAAAACCATCCATTTCTATATCCTATCTTCTTTTTATGGAATTTAATGCTACTGCGTACTATAGCAGAAAGCATTGCATGATTCCGTTTTGAGGAGCTGACCAGATTGAGCAGTAAAGGGAGACTTTTGCTGCTCAGGGCACCACCTCATAACACTGGGAATCTTGCCTGCTTTTTTGAAGCTTGCTGGTGTGGATGGAACCTAAACAGGATATTTAGAAAACTCGCACTACCAGAAAGCTGAGGAGGAGGAGGGGGGGTGTGCTTATTTGCTCCCAAAGTGTGTATTATTTATAACCACTTTTGTGTTCTTTTTACTGCGTTTTGAGATAAAGAACAACTTTTTGTTTTTTTATGACTGAGTTACCCAGATTTCATCCGTAGTGGGTTTAAGAAGTGTCTTTCTAATTTGGGACTTTTAGGGAGGTAGATGTTGAGGTCTAAAGTACTGTCATCTAGAGTGTAGCTGGGATTTTTGTAGTGTTATTTTTGGGTTTTATTTAACTTGCCCGACCCCAGTAATGGCCAGGCACCATGTGCTTGTCTCCAGATTGATCATTTTTTTGCTTGTGAATGCAGGTATCAGTACGGTTTGATTATTTGCTTATTGCCGAATGCAGCCTAAATACCAAAGTCATTTTTGGAGTGGTCAGCAATCTGTTAAAGCTGCATTGGAGAGAATTATCATCTTTGTGGTGACGATTATACATGCTGCCTTCAGGATGCAGTAACAATTTCTTTTAAACATAGATCCTAATGCTATTCGGGGAACAAATCCAGTCTGGGTACGCACTGTTGGTTGTCGCCTTTTCCTGTGTAATGTTTTTTATAGGTCCTCATAAATATTGGGGATTTTTGAGGGAGGGGCGTTCGATTTGGGTTATCAATGGCACTTAACACTTCCTATATTCATTGCACGTATCTGAGAACTTCTAATGCCATATTTTGTACCCAGTTCCATCTACCTTAGCTTTTTGAATTTAATCTTTTGTACCAGTGTTAACCATTTATGAAAGAGCATGGTCTCACATTAGTCAGTTTTTCTATTCTGGACTATGCCACCTTCAGATACTGTACCTTAGCCTCGGAATCCTTTTGAATTCTGAGTTTAGTAAACTAAAGAAAGATCAGTGCATCAGATCTACTAAATGGCAGCACCGTCTTAGTCAATGCCACTGCAAAAGTCATAGATGTAAGAGTTTTAGTAAGAAAACCATACATGATATTTATATTGATGAATAAAGTTGTAACTGAAACCCAAGTTTGCAGTTGTATTTTGTATTCATGTCAAAATAGATTGTGTGTCAATTACCATGACCAGTCCACAGGTACCACTAACAATGCACATTTCCCACTTCCATACATATAAGAATAGAACATCAGGCTTGAATATTTTAATAAGAACTAGGCCTATGTCCTTCAGCCACCGATCATATTTAGATCTGCCTTGTCAATCTGAAAAAACTGAACACATCTGGCCTATTGTGAACTTAATTTATGCTCTGCCATAAGATTGAAACGATTATAATCACAGAGGAAAGGAGAATGGGTGGGGCAGTAATGAAAGTGCTCAGGCAGCTTAGTAGAATTATTAAATCTTGCCAATTGTATATCTTATGAAATAGCAAAATGTACACATCTCTATAATAAAATACACTTCGAAAAAATGCACTTTGGTAGAAGAAAAATATGCAAAGACCAGAAATTGCCTTGTATTCAGCTGCAAGTCATTTTAAATGACCTTCAGTATTCAAGGGACATGTCAGGCGAATGCCACCCAGTGGTGGGACAGTCGCTTTACCTAATGGTTGTTGCTCTCTAGCTGGCCAGGAATGCTGCTGAATCTCACTCGCTAGCAAGGGTACAGCAAAAATGCTGGTCCAGCATGTGATGGGTAGAACCTAGGGATGCACCGATACTTTTCGAGTACCAATGCCGATACTTGCCATTTTCACGAGAACTACCAAGGTTGCAGCTGGGACCTGGCTCTGGCGCTCCACCACTGTCCTGAAATCATTAGTCTGTATTGTTTTCAGAAAAAAACTGTCACATGACAATAAACAAAAATGTATCAGTACTTGTAAGTACTTGGGCAAGTACCAGTATTTGTACGCGCAAAACTGGCATCAGTGCATCCCTTTCTTTATAAAAACAAAATCATACATTAAAACAGAGATGTACAAATCCCAGGAGCTCCGTGTGCTCCTTACACATGACAGCTGCCTCCTAACTTTTGAGTTTTTCTCTAGTTAGTCTTGGAGCTCGAAATGTACCGGTACTTGTACCGAGTACTGTACTTGGTATCGGTGCATCCCTAGTAGAACCAAAATGAGAAATAAGTGGTCTATTAGTGATGCCATCTGACATGGCCCTCAAGAAACTACAGGAAGCCCATACTATTCCAATGTCCTTATTCTGGTGCAGCAGTGATCTTCTACACTGATCTTTGTCATCCAGACTTTTAGACTTACTGGTGATCTTCTGCAAGTGTGCCATTTTGTGGTTTAAACTAATACACAACAAATGTGTCATCAGGTTATTGTGAAATGAGTGTGAAGTGGTCCATGACAAAAATATAAAGTAGGATCTCCATGTGCGATTTTAGTTCAACTGGTGTCATGTTTTCTGATTTAGTGAGCTTCTCCAAAATGGCTGCCTTTTATTATTGTATAGAACACAAGTGCACTAACCCATTGCAGTCAACTGGCTTTCTGCTAACTGAAGTCAGATCAGTGGTTGCTATGGATCATTGCCCTTTCCACAATATTTGGGTAACTGAATGAGCCTATGTTGTTGATTTTTAAATTTACAAAGATCTTAGATCATATAGTATATTGCAATACCATCAACTCTAAAAAAACACTTAGATACTAAACAAAAAGATACAATATCTCAGCATTATTTGTTGTGCCTTGTTCATAAATAATGGGGGTAGTGTTGAAGCTTTCAAATATAGTGGGGTACCTTCTGTTTTGTGAAATGTTTTTAAAAATCTCCAGGCATGAGAAGTATGCCTTTTTGTTTTTAGCACAGTGCAATATTTATTAAATAGGCTAATGGTTATGCGGTCTTGGAAGAGAATATTGCTCTTCAGTACAATAGCAATAATGTCTATGAACTGGGACGCTTACACTATTTAATTTGTAGTAAACTATGAATACGATCAAAAGTTTTTGTTTTTTGCATTGCATGTTTCAATGAAGGTTGTCTTTTTTGCTGTTTATTTTTTCTTTTCATTGGTTATATATTAAACTTAAATTAAAAATGAAAAGTGTCTCGCTTGTTCGGTAAAACATTTCTAAGGGCTGTTTCTCTTTGACCTCCTATATTGGCTTACATCCATAAAATGTTGCCATGGATCAGTGGAGCTTCAAACATGTAACACAAGCACTATTTTGTTCACTGGCCATCTGCTTTTGATAGGCGGTGTTGGCAGTTTCCTTATAAAGAAGGGTATTCTATTAAAGAGGCGATGGGTAATGTGCTGTCTTCAGCTTTTTGACATTATACAATGTGGCCATACGTTTTTATTTTCATGATAAGCACTGGAATGTATGCAAATGACAGAAGTGCATGTCTTACCATTGTATGTATTTTCCATGACTCATGCAGTTCTTTTGTGTAATCCTACCCTACTTTCCATGGATTTTAATTCATTTTTAGATTTGTGAGGAAATAAAAATAGTGGGTCAATATGGAAGAAGCTTTTAACAAAGGATTTGTCACCACACAAAAAAATGTAGAAAACAAAAGTGGAATAAATACACCTGTAAAATCCACTTCCTTTTTTCCCCCTGTTATACTGTATAGAATATCCTCTTCAAGCTGACCTTTAGGCACCCAGCAAAGCTAAAAGGAAATGGCAAAAATTGTGCCATTACTGAATATTAACTTATTTAAATGTATAATTCTGTATGCCAATATTTATTTTTTTAATAAAAAATTGACTCCTATGATTCTTTTAGTTCATTTGTGCATCCACCGCTTTAAACCACCCCCCGTCCATTGGCCATTCCTAAACGGCCAGACGGGAGCCTTATGGGAGCGAGTGGGTGTCTTAAAACGTCCTTTTCCACCCCCCACTCGTGTGCGGCTCACACAAGTGGGTAAACTGTCAAAAATGTAAACAGCTAGCGATGGCTGTTTACATACAAGTTATCGGGCGGCTATAGATGCCTGATCGCTTGTACTAGGTGCCCCCCCTCGCCGCCGCTGATCCCGAGATCCGCTGTGCGGTCCGGACTGGGACAGCGACTCTGTCACAGGAGATCAAAGGGAGGTCAGTACACAATCTTCTTTTTGATCTCTCCGGGCCCCTGAATGCAGGAAGTGATGTATATTATGTATATATTCAGCTGTCATTCCCGGCTATAGATGCCGGTGAGAAGCTGCGGAAGCAGATCTCTGCTTCATCAGCTTCTCTGGGGGTCCCTAGATTACATTAGGGGTCTTTGAGACCCCTGATGTCTCCATAAAGAGGACCTGTCATGTGAAATGGTTATCACGTAAGGGGTTTCTTACTCCCCTATGTGATAGCAATAAAGTTAAGTAAAAAAAAAAAATGAAAGCATCAAAAAAAGTCACAAATAAAAAAAAAGAAAATAACAATAATCAAAAAAATGTAAGTCACATACACATGCAAACATGCGTTGGGTGCGCCTACGTGAGAAAACGACGATTCCACCCATTGTACCGCATATGTTGCATATCGCTGCAAACGTCTGAGTGAGAGTAATAATTTTAGGGCCAGCCATTAATCACTGATAACACTAAACTGATGAGGGGGTAAAAGCTTTTAAAGCGTCGCCTATGGCTAATTTTGGATTTTGCGGGCTTGCAAAATTTTAACTCTTGACATGTTTGATATCTAATCACCTGACGTGACCCCGTCTTTTATATTTTACCAAAAAATTGGGGTGATAAATGTTTCATAACATTTTATAGGGAAACAGGTTTTTTTTTTTCCAAAGTCTAGGGTACTTTTTTTGTTATATAGTAAAAAATGAAAAAAACCCCAGTGGTGATTAAATACCACCAAAAGAAAGCTCTATCTGTCCCTAAAAAATGGTATAAAATTCATTTCAGTACAGCGTTGCATGACGGAATAAACGTCAGTCAAGTTACAGCAGGCTGAATACTGAAAAATGGCCTGGCCAGGAAGGGGGTTTAACACCGCGGACTTCAAGTGGTTAAAAAATGGGGAGGCTTTGTCACCACTTAATGACCATGTGATTTCTTTCAAACTGCAACTCCCAATATGCACTATGCCGGTGTCTTCTTGAAGGATCTACGGGGTTTATATAGGTGGGAATGCACTTTGTATTTCTATAGGTCACATAAGCAGCTGACGGTTTGCAGTGTTTCTCATGCAAGTAAAAGTGGGCGAGTTGCTAAACTTGTTTTTTTTTTAAATGAACATGAAATGTGATCACCTGACTCAAACACCTGCCAATAAAGGACTTTCTTTAAACAAAGGTACTATGATTTTGCAGCACATAGGCTGTGTTTGCAAATAAGAATATCTATTATATGAATGCTGGGAACCTATCATGGCAGGAAAGGGGAAGTACACAGTGATTGAAGAAGGGGGATGGGGGTTAGTTGACTGCAGGTGGGTAAAATAGGCTTGTACTGAGCCTTCCACTGTGATGCTTCTCAATAAAAGAAGTCTCAGACCATTACATCACAATGCAGAAAGTCGAGTGGGTGAGGTCGTTGTAAAGTAAACGTATCATAAGATAAAGTCGGGTGCTGTTGACCTACTTCTAAAAATCATATTTACCTGGCTGTAAAACTGACTTGCTGGCTCCAATGCGAAGTCCCATACCAAAAACAAACAACCTAATCTCAGTTCCTAAGGTCTTGCTGATGCCAGCTGACTAGTATTTTAGGAAAGATCTGCCTTTAGGTTTCTCTTATGACTTAAGTTTCCTTCAACGTTTATATACTAAAGAGAGGCAGTGAAGGGTAAAAAGGCCAACAGGAAGTAGATATATAACATTTTACATAATGGCATTTGATCTAGCTAATTAACCTCAAATGATATTGTCACTTTAAAGTCATCTCCTTTAACCAAAGTGATTGCTACAAAGTTTTAGGGTCTTTCATTATCTGTTTTGGTGCCTAAAAGGCCAAATAATTAAATCCTTGTGGACCAAAATACAAAAACAAAACTTGTGTTGTGTACAGAAAGGTCGTAAAACAAACAAAGTGTATGTCCCTCTATTTTTATTTTTTAGCTTTGGACTATGGAGGATAGGTTAGTACAATTTTTATTATAGAAAAAATGGGACCCTATGGAGACTCAAATCCCTATTACCAACTCTTTCTAAAACATGTGCATTGTCTCCAGGGATCCCTGATGTTCCTGAACCGAATAAACAAAGACAAATATAGGTTCCCAAAGCACATCAACATCTAGTGGGCCCCACGGGACAGCACTGCATCTGCAATACTATTGCAATCCTTTTTTGAGATAAAACCTTTCCTACATCCTGCACAACATATAAAACACTTAAAATTCTCCAGCACGTGGACCCAATGTCTCCATATTTTAAGTCGCCATCCATAATAAAATAAAGTTGAACTGACATCTGTGGTCCTATGCCCTCATAGAGCTTGCGTAAGTATGCAGTCTCTTGTAGAAATAACAAATGTAAACACTGGACAGTTCCAACATGTACATGTTTCAGCCACATTGGGTGCATAAGTGGACAATATATTCAATCACTTTATAGAGTGATTCCAAGCGTGGGTCCCATATATTTGGAATAGATCAATCCTTTGTGTAATCATTATAGCATCTCACACTGCCCTGCCACACAATCCCCTATGGCCAATATCTCCGTATGAAGAAAAACTGTCCTAAGAAGGAAAATTTTGAAAAAGAAGCAAGGTACGGTATATAAGGAGTAGATTGAGAGTCAGAGAATACAAGGATAGAACATTGATTAAAGCGTACTTATGGCCTAAAGGAGGTTGCAAAAACAGGTTGGAGAAAGAGAAACAGCATTTGAGAGATCAGGGAGTTAGGGACTATTGGGGTTCATATTGTGCACAACACAAGGAAATAGTAAATATTCAAAAAAGACATTGATATCATGAAAAGGGGATGATTCGATCTCTAGATATGTGACAGATGTTCCAAAGTTGTCATACAGAATACCGAGGCCATTGAAAGATTTGTTGACTAAAAGTGAATATGATGCTAAGAATAGGGTAGGATGCTGTAAATATACAGGTACCTACCCAAGGCAAACTTGTGCCAATTGTGATAAGAAGGTGTTTGTATGTCTCTTGTCTCGTCTTGCCCCTGTGGTATGTGCTATGTGGGGAAGACACTTGATACTTTATTTTCAAACATGGAGGTTCTTTGAATAACCTAAAGTCTTTCATGCTGGAAAGGGTGCATAAAAGTGATAGAGGGGGCAACTGGAATAAAGTAATTCTGCAAAAGGATTCCAGGTGGATTCACCACCTTAAAGCATTCCAACCTCTCCGGATTAACAAGGCTCTGTATTTAGTTTTTTTATGAATGTCAGCTTCCTGTAACTTACCATACATAATGTTAACATTGAAAGTCAGAAATATACTTGAGATTTATGCATTATAACCTATATGTGTATTTTTTATATTGTACATTAGGTATTAGTGATTCTTTATTGAAATAGAGTAGTTGGGGGAGTTTCCGGGTGACAGATGTGAAGAAGAGATGAATCCGCTGGTCACTTAATCAATAATACAAAGTAATGATATGTTCAGCTACCACAGGGTTAAGACCAGGCACAGACTGTATGTGAAATCAGTGGAGATGATGTGCTGTTGTACGGTGGAAGCGTTTTTTCTCCTTCGCAGCATCGAAACCTGGAAGCTGCAGCCTTTCTTTCCCTATATATAGAGAGGAGTAGTGCTTTACAGATGCCTGCATGCTTTGAGCAAGTCCAGGATAGATTAAATGCGTTAGAGGTCTGTCACAGCGTCCTGCCTCCACGTGGACCCATTTACACTGTCCCTGCAAGGATCTGTATTTTGCAGCGTTTTTTGTACACCATGAGATTACTGTGTAACACGGGTGGTTCATTTTTGGACACCTCTAGATGCACAGTTTAACAGCATTAAGAGACCAGTTTGTGGATACATTGCTCTGTTTTATACACACTGCGTATATGCAAGGTTGACATAGTGAGCCCGCTGGACTTATATGGGAAATTGTATAAGTACATGGCACCCCAAGCAGCAGGAATATGCATGACTATATGATTGGGCAGTGCGCCACTACCTCTGCAGCAGTGTGAGATGCTCTAATCATTACACAAAGGATTGATCTATTCCATATATATGGGACGCATGATTGCAGTCACTCTATATACAGTGATTTAATAAATTCTCCACTTATGCATTTGATGAGGCTGAAACATGTACATGTTAGAACTATGCAGTGTTTACATTTGCTATTCCTACAAGAGACTGGATACTTGCACAGATGTGTCAGTTCAACTATATTTTATTATGGACGGTGACTTAAAATATGGAGACATTGGGTCCACATGGCGTGGAATTTTAAGTCAACCCCTTTGCTGTTTTCTTCCCTTTAAAAAAGGGGGGTGGCTTTTGTTTCAGGGGTGCAGTATTTTGATTTTGTTTTTTGTTGTCAGTGCATTTATTTCAGGTTACACTGTTTTTTTAAGTTGGGCATACACCAGTTAGGCCTCTGATCCAATATGAAAAATGTCCTGCTGCTGGCCAGTTTACCACATTCTCTATGTGGTCTCTAACACCTACCTGTTGTGCCTGCTTGTCACTACTAAGTTTAGGCTTAAAACCGCTTTTTAAAATTGTCCTGCTGCTGGCCAATATTCCACTGCTGCAGAATCTGCAGGCTTTTCATTGTTAATAAGAGTTTAATAGAAACTTTGTAGATCCTTCTAGTAATGTAGGAAATGGTGTAAAAATTATTATTAATGGCCATTTAATTTTCTTTTTTGGGGGGAGGGGAATGAGTAATAAGGGATACTAATATACTCCCTGTACTTATTCCCCTGGGGGCGGATGTTGATATCTGGGCCCCCACTTATTATAAAGGGGAATCCCAGATTCAAGAGGCTTTGTCCCCAGCATTAGGACAAGGCGTCTTGTAAGTTTGGAACAGGAAGAGAGGAAGGGGGCTCATGCTTGTCCTGTTCTTTCCCTTATGCATTTTTACATGTTCCCCATGACAGTGCCCAACTCCCCATGCCTTTCTTTCAACAATAGCTTGTCTATTAGCTTTGAAAATAGGCCATAAAAAAAAATAACATTCACTTACCATAGCCTTCAGTGGGGTTGGCCTCCTACGTTCTACTAATTTCCTGGTTTTACAGATGGTTAGCAGATTCTCCTGCTAAAGGTGCCCATACACTGCACGATTATCGTACGATAATCGTATGCGATCGGTTTTTCGTACGATAATCGAGCAGTGTGAACGGAGACGTGCGACCGTGAATACTGTACGATCGTACGACGTTTAACTACCTAGCATGTTCGAAAACCTGTGGGTAATCGTACGATAATCGTTCAATGGGTAGAGTAATCGTTCGATGACAATATGAACCCAGGCCTGTTCACTCCTCCCTAAATAGTTTAATCAGACAGCCAGTGTGGGATGATTTGCAACAATGACACAATTAGCAATAAAAAGTTGACATTGGTACTAACCTTCCCCCTACTCTATTTAAAACTAACAACCTCAGACAGCAGTTAAATCTCTACAGAGGTTCTTGTCTCACTTTACCCAAAACTAAACAATAAAGTTTTGGCTGGATATTTACTTCAAGCAGTTCCTACCAGTCGTCCCTAACCTTGTAATGTCATGCTGCAGTAGTGGATTCAACAGCAGGTAAAATGTGGATATGCAGACTTTCCCAAGAGCACTCAGGACCTGTAAGATGTGAAGATACTTGTGTCAGCAGCTCTAAACAGGCTCATTATTTCCAGTTTTCTTGTATATAGTCTATACAGCAACCAGCTAACACAGTCAAACCAGTTTTTATTAAAGTGAGGCATCTAGAATCTTCCCTTGAATGCCAAATTAGATTAGCAACTTTCTGACACCAGGTATTGCATTGTGGGGTGTGCGCCTAATCTTCTTCACCGGGGTTAGGCGGAGGGATAATCGGTAGAGGTGGCTGCCTGTAGCGCTTCACCAGAATAGGGGGCAAAAAGGAGAGAACATAAAACCTATACTGCTAAAGTCCAGTAATTTGCAGCTCATGGGAGGGGGCACTTTGGCCTTTTTGTCTTGGGTGCTAAAGGACCTTCTCCCAACACTGATCTCTACGATCAAGAAGTCTTCCACCAGAAGGTTTTAACTTGTGATTTAACTGCAGATTTGCTCTAGGACACTTTAAGTATTTTGGTCCACAAGGTTAAACAATAACATGTTCCCGTTATTGACTTTATATGTAAAGTGTCATTTAAAAAGGAAGCCCACAGCAACCAATCAGATTTAGAGATGCATTTTCAAAAAAATATGTGGGCTGCCATGGCAGAAGGTTTCTTCTGAAAATGTTAGTTGATTGGCTGATGCAGATGTTTCTCCTGCCAACCTGTTCCAGGTCACTGATGCAAAATTGTGGGAACCAGAAACAGCCAAACAACTATAAATTTCAGTAGGTCAGCAATGGCAGTCTACATATTCTCCCAATACAGGTCTCCTTTAAGATGGCTACCAATTTCTTACAGATGCATTGCATTCAAATGTACACTGCTAATGAAGGCGGTGCCTCTAATTTGGCTTATAGTTCAGCACGGACTTCTGTGCTGAAACGACAAAGCAAAAATGTACTTTTTTTGGCTATACTTAATACCTGAACTATTTGCCAACAAATCACTTAGCAAGGCACAGAACGCTTCTGTGTTGTAGTGTGTTATAATGCAGGCGCATTTGTTAATACTGTAAATGTGCATTGTGGTGCCATTAAGCATGAATGGCAATAAACATATACTGCACAGAAGTATGGCACTAAGAGGGTGGCAATCTAAGCTTTAAAGTGTAGTTCCACTTGTGCAGTCAAATTTGAGGCAACCCAACTATATGTTTGATATATAAAAGGAGCTTCATTCAAATTCAATTCAGAAGGAGATCAACTGCAGGTCAATTGCACCTGTCAATTAATTCTGAATGATCTCGGAAGCATCTCAATCTGATGTGAAAAGCTTGCAGCATTTGCAGTCCAAAGCCCTTCACAGTGCCCCTTATACCATGCTCTCCCTCTTCCCCTAAGGCTTGTTTCAGGGCATGTAATACTATCAATTTTGCTCTGAATTTTCAAAAAAACTTCCAATCTATTTATTAAGTTGTGTATGAGGGGATGTACAAATGTCAGTATGTCACAGCTTCATAAATAGGCCCAAAGCTGCAGCTGGTCCAGGGAACCCATACAGGCTGCTATGCTTACAGTAAGGGCAAGTAAACATAAGGACTACCTATAGCCCAGCTGCTTGTCAGTTCCAGGCTACTTCTTTTGGGTTTGGGATCCTGAATAAACACCATACTTGTCTATGTTGTCCATGGGCAGCTGAGGGATTTTAACCAAATATTTTCACTGTCTTAGGGTTTAATGCGCATGACACTTGTGTGTACTGGAGACAATGGTAACGTCCAATGAGACAAAGCTTGATATTATTTTTTGAAAAGATGTATTTTGTGAAAATATTACATTGACAACCTGGGAAAATGATTTTATGCGTTAGAAAGTATTTATTAAGTATACCATGACATCTAGTGGTGGTTTAGTATATTGCAGCCTGCAAAGTATATCTGATATGAGTACTTAATTCAAATTAACCTCTAAAGGCTCAGTATGTAAATCATTTTAGAAAAATAAGACTGTAGACGATAGCAACACTTGAGTTTATATTATTGTTCGGAAGCTGGCCATACACTGTATAACCAGATTGCACCTCCGCCCGTTCCTAAAATTTACTAAAACTATGTAATATTAAAACAACCTAAACAGTCCATTTAATTTGTATCCTATCAGGTAGGCCCTTGCAATACATAGCTGCTGGTAGATCTAAAGGAGATTGTACAATCAGATTGTATAGTGTATGACTAGTAACCATAGTAACCAATAGCTTCACTCTTCAGTTTATTTAGTTAAGATATCAAAATGAAAGCTAGAAGCTGATCGATTGCCTGGGGCAACTGTTCCAGATTCTGTCTGCTCCAGTTTTTTATACATTTCTCCCATAAGCTTTTTTCAGGGAGTTCTGGTTAGGGAAAGCTGTGTGGGCTGCCCACAGACAGCCCCTGGCAGGCCGATGGTGCCCTGTACATGAGTTTTGGTTGTTCCCCCTCACTATTGGCAGCCCTGTGTGGCACAGCTTACAGTAATGAAGAGGCAAGAGTTGAGATTTTGTTATATTCATGAACTTGACTTTTCGATACTAACATGCATGGATAAAATTACTTTTATGAAGCAGATGTTATCCACATGTATATCTCAAAACAATAGATTCCCTTTAAAGGGACTCATAAAAGATGTCCCTGCGAAGAAGATAATGCATAAATATCCCACTGCCTGCCGTCAGGGGCTTCCCTAGCATTTTCCCCGCCTGATGAGGGAGAGGTGGGTGCTGGTGGGGCACGTTGGGGGGCAGGATGCGGAAGGCTGGCACTGGCGGTGCACATTCAGGGGGGTGAGTAGTGTATTGTGCTGGTGGTCCATGCTAACCGGAGTTGGAGGTCTCTGCAGCATCTGGCTCTGGCCGGTGTACCGCTCAGCTCACTGATGTCACTGGTTGCCCAGAGCTGAGCAGGATGACATGTGTGTGGCCCTTACACATCTCCCTGCCCAGCTTTTAGCTGGAACAATCTGGCTGGAAAGGGGGCGGCAGGCACACTGCAAATATTGTGCAGCAAAGTGGCCATGTAGCTCTGCCTGCCTTCCCCCCCACACGTGACCCAAAGAGAAGCCGTCTGAGGCAACAATCTCTGGCTGCCTCATTATAGAGACGGCCCTGCCTGGGATGCTAAATGCCAATGCCGTGAAGAAAAATCTTTGCCTGAAGTCTCTTCAGGTACCAACACTTCCAGGTAGATCTCCTGGTCTCCAGCTGTACTAATGACTCCTCCTGCCTATGTCACTACAGGACTGAGTATTGATCTAAGAGTCGGTGAGAGGAACCATTGAGCTCAGAGGAGGGACAAAGGCATCCGGCACTGGCAGGCTGCGGAATATTCTTGTCATTAATATCTTCTTTGCAGGGACATCTTCTATGGGCACTTTGATTTTAGCGACTGAGTTGCTTTAATAACAGTAATGCTGATCAAAAAGCCAAGGAAACAATACATGCTTTTACTGATGATAATGACACATGAAAATAATGACTGTGTTGTACTAGCGACCAAAGCCCATAGTGACGCGATTACCCATGGAATTGTTGTGTGAAGAAAACTTTATTTAACACCGTGGTTAACATAACCTAAACCTGGGATCTGGGTTTGAAAAGATACAAAACAATACCAAAAGCTAGAAAACATAACACATGCATATATCTAGTAATAAGCAAAGGTGGCTTGTTATAAGTTACACATGGCCTTCCTGGGGCTCACTGACCACTGCAGTTGTAGAGAAGGAATACGGAGTGAGGAGCACAGCGATGGTGTAGTGACGGTGTCCAGCATCATTGGCAGTAAACACAACCTGCAACAAACAACAGAACACCATTTACATTCAAATTTGTGTAGCACATTTTATTCTTATAAGATCTCCTGATTGATCTAGGTCTCATCTTTATACTCCATCCCATCATAATTCAGATTGATCTATACCTACATCATTCATTATCCAATCCCCTAGTGAAGTCCTTGATACTCCAGCCAGAGAGAGGGGAGGATTCTGTCTGGTTTGAAAAGTTGTATTTGTCCCCACTGCAGAGAATTTCCTTTATTCTTTTGGTAATGATGTCTGTGACCTCATAGGGGAGATTTCTCTCCTCTTCTTCTTCTGTTTTACACCTGTCAGGAAATGAAGGGAAATCACCTTCATGGGTACACAATCAGCAATGCAAATCTGACAGTGTTTCTGAATCTTCCTCAACACTGTGCACTGTTGTGTCCCTATTGTAGGAATATTCCCCCACATCCTGTTCTGTTAGATACATGCAAAATAGATGAGACATTTTCACTCATTTCCTGCTTTACCTATCAGATAGATAGGAAGTAACAAGAAATAATCTAAATAGAGACACAGACATGAATAAAGAATTGACAGAAGCTTAACTCTTTTTACACTGTAAAACTAAAAAATCTAAAACAAAAAACAATAATGTTAGCTGTAGTTGGGCTTTAGGTATAGTAAAACTTCCACAATGTGAAAACTAAAATGTTGGTCTCTATTTCCTTACTTCAAGGCATCTTGGGTTAGCTTAATATGGTCCTTTCTACTCCTAGATGCTTGTATGAACATTCATACCAATAATAATGTCAGATCATTGGATAATGCCATCAGAGACTTGACGAATGTCATTTGAAATTTTGTTTGATTTTAACATTCAGTTTTGGAAATTAATGGACTTTCCTGAATTGTTTTTCCTTAATTTGTGTCTTTTATATCTGCCTGGAGAGGTCAGTTTAAGTGTTACAGTTTGGAGATGGGGAAGGGGGGAGAAGTAAAGGTTTGGTTTAAGGTATAGCAAGTGTTCAGATAGGAGACGTGGGCAAACTCCGGGCCTCCAGCTGTGGTGAAACTACAAATCCCATGATGCATTTGTCTCTGGGAGTCATGCCTGTGAGAATCTTGCAATGCCTCATGGGATTTGTAGTTCCTCAATAGCTCATGGGATTTGTAGTTCCTCAAGGGCCAGAGTTTGCCCACCTCTATGTTAGGGGCTGCGTTAGTGTTGGGGATAGATTACTGGCCAGCCAGCGGCGTAACTAGAAATCACAGGGCCCCATAGCAAAATTATGTATGGGGCCCTGTGATTTCTAGTTATACCCCTTGCAGAGCCCACTTGAGATCCCACAGAGCCCACCTGAGGGTGACCCTGCAGAGCCCTCCATAAACTATCTATGGTGGGCTCTGCAGGGTCACCCTCAGGTGGGGTGGCCACACTCCTTACCTGTCCGCCTCCTCTTCCTCCACGCTCGCTGATGGGCCCCGCCTCCTCCGTCGCCGGGCCTGCCTCTTTCTCCATCACCGGGCCCCGCCTCCTCCACTGCCAGGTCCGGCTTCCTACACCGCCTCTACTGGCTCTCATTGACTCAGCAACGGCTCTGGAGACGAACGCAGCGCTGCACAGATTACGATCAGTGATCCGAATAG